>NC_030433.2:8732500-8882500 GCF_001660625.3 Ictalurus punctatus | reverse complement strand
TCTCTTTATTCTCTCTCTTTATTCACTCTCTCTTTATTCTCTCTCTTTATTCTCTCTCTTTATTCTCTCTATTCTTTCTCTCTTTATTCTCTCTCTTTATTCTCTCTCTCTTTATTCTCTCTCTCTCTTTATTCTCTCTCTTTATTCTCTCTATTCTTTCTCTCTTTATTCTCTCTCTTTATTCTCTCTCTTTATTCTCTCTCTCTCTTTATTCTCTCTCTTCATTCTCTCTTTTTATTCACTCTCTTTTTAGTCTCTCACTCACTCTCTCTCTCTTTATTCTCTCTCTTTTTTCCTCTGTCTTTTTCCTCTTTATCTCTCTTTATTCTCTCTCTTTATTCTCCATATTTTTTCTGTCTTTTCTCTCGTTATTCTCTCTCTTTATTCTCTCTATTTATTCTTTCTCTTTTCACTCTCTCTCTTTATTCTCTATCTTCAAGTTAATAAGAGAAAAATAGAGTAACAGTAAAGGAGTGTAAACTCCTCTGTGCTGACGATGTGGGAAAACTTCAGGTTACAGCTTTACCTCTGATTGTTACACAGCTCTGACTGTTTTTTAACCATTTATAGTTACATTCTGTTTATAGTTACAGTGTCGAATGCCCATGAAACAAGTTATTGCTATTAACAAATAAATCATCAATCATGCTTCTCTTCATATTTACAAACACCAGCCATAAGCCATTTATTTACTTAATTTCACATAAAAAATAAATACATTCCAACTAACCTGAACATCGTCTCGCTTTAATAGAAATATCAGATATGATCTTTAACCATGCGATTATGGAAAATGAGCCAAAATACGGTGTTTGATTTCAGCAATATAATTTATGATCGTCTGCTTCTCTGAACAGAAAGGTTAATACAGCATGAGTCACGCCATGATATAACATCTGACACACACACACACACACACACACACACACACACACACACACACACACACACACACACACACACACACACACACACACACACACACACAGAGAGAGAGAGAGAGAGAGAGAGAGAGAGAGAGAGAGAGAGATATCAGAAAACATGCCCAGTCCCGGCCAAAAAACTGTTGTTGTTCATTAAATAAACAGACTACAAATAAATCATGCAAATTGAGCCAAAATAATTTTTAAAAATCATCTGTTTACGTTTCAGCTCAAAGTCATCAAAAATGATTAGTCAGTTTTAAAATGTAAAATGTTTCTATAAGTGCAGTGATTTCAGAAATTCCACTCGACCTGTTTTCATTCATTATATTTTAATTCTAATCCTGATATTTTTAGTTCCACAAATAATATTTTAAAAATCATTTGTTCAGTGCATTTTATTACAGCAAATATGATCAAAGTGCTAACTTAATCATTTCATAAAATTAAACCAACCCTCTACTACTTACAATATAATAATAATAATAATAATAATAATAATAATAATAATAATAATAATAATAAGCTAACCTGCAAGCAGCATTTTGTACTCATAATCATAATCTAATCATAATCTAATCATAATCCTAATCTAATCATAATCATAATCTAATCATAATCATACTTATGTCCATAATCTAATCGCAATATAATCATACTCATAATCTAATTGACAATCAGAAATTGACATCACAGGGTGTGTTGACTCGTATCAACTCAGGAATCCAGGGATGTCTGTCCATATAGTTATGACCATACACGTACTTCCACCTTTGGCCCAAATTTGGTCAGAATGTTCCTCAGACCCTCTTCAATCAGTGTGTGAAATTTAAAAAAAAAAACTAAACATTTTAACAGAGGGTTCTATGGGCTGCCAAAATCATCCTAGCCAAAAGCAGAAGAAGAAGAAGAAGAAGAAAAGGAAAAGGTAGAAGAACCTCTGGTGCTTGGCCCCCTAATAAGATTAGTTTTTAAATGCAGGAGTTGATTTTTCACATTGAAATATTTGTTCTAATTACAATAATTAAAGACATTATCACATTGCTCGATTGTATAGTTGTGTGTCATGATTAGGATTCTGCCAATATTTTATGATTTATCACAATCCTGATTATCATCTACTGATATTTATCTACTGATATTTTCTTGTTTCACAGCAGAACTTTTCACATTTCACAGAAATCTCGGGCATCAGAAACGATTCAGTAAAACAGCATCACCATATTTGTTAAAGTACTGTAACATACTGTAAGGATTCTTATAAACAGATGGTGAAGCTGATTTAAGAAGGTAAAAAGGGCGGAGTAAAGGACAAGTGTTAATTAAAGACCACTTGTTATTTGTACAACGTGTAAATGTCATCAAGTTGCATGATAATGTATATTTTTATGAAAAGTGTACAGTAAGTGATGGAAAATGAACCAAAATACAACGTTACCGTAACATCTATGCTGTCACTCTTGGCGGCGGTTGCCATGGCAGCTTGGACAGCGTTGGCACGGCGGTGCTCTCGGTTGGCCTGCACGGTAGAGAAGTAGTTCACGGCGGCAAATTCGATGAGGGCGGAGAAGACGAAAGCGAAGCACACGGCGATGAACCAGTCCATAGCGGTGGCGTAGGAGACTTTAGGCAGCGAGTGTCGAGCGCTAATACTCAGAGTCGTCATCGTTAGCACTGTAGTGATGCCTACACACACATATTTACTTATGTATAAATGTTGCTTTGAATTTATTCCCCCACACATGCAAATGGGGCAGGGCTTATATACACAACAGTGGAGCTTAAGTTGAAATTGATAAAAACCGGTACGTTACCTAGATTGCTAGCAATGTTTGCTAATAGATATAACAGATATGTATTGCAGGAGAGGTAGTGCTAACATTTGCTAAGATAAGTTAACTACTAATAAATGCTATGTTTATGTAGCTAGATAACTTTATCACTTCTCTGGAGTCATACGTTTGTTTATCTTTTTCCGTCGCCGGGTTTCTGACCAATCAATGAAAGAGTATTACGGGGATGCTTTCAGCCCTAGCTAATGCTATTTTGCTGTTGTTTCTTGCGTTTTGGTTTGTGCAATCATGTGAAAACAAAACAAACCAAAACCAGCTAACCAAATCAACAATATCAATCTCACTCCAATTCAGACATCATCAAATGTTCTTTTTTTCTTGTCCACACTAAGGGGAAATAAGAAAGCACCCTAAAAGTACACAGATCCACAGGGTAAATAATTATTTCTGCTCAGATTTTTGACATCAGCTCATTATCATGTACTTCTCAGTCTAATTTTAACTTTAAGATTAGACTGAGAAGCACCTGATAATGAGCTGAATTAAGTGTTTCACACTTAATTCACAACAGCGACACCGACTGACCATCATGTCACCCCTCCCCCTCACCGAATCAACACTGAATCAAAACTCCCCTCACACTAAATCAAAACTCCCCCTCACGCTGAATCAACATTCCCCCCACACTAAATCAGAACTCCCCCTCACAATATATCAACACTGAATCAAAACTCCCTCGCACACTAAATCAAAACTCCCCCTCAGAATAAATCAACACTGAATCAAAACTCGCTCCACACTGAATCAAAACTCCCCCTCACACTAAATCAAAACTCCCTCTACACTAAATCAAAACTCCCCCCACACGGAATCAAAACTCCCTCCACACTAAATAAAAACTCCCCCTCACACTGAATCAAAACTCCCCTCACACTAAATCAAAACTCCCCCTCACGCTGAATCAACATTCCCCCCACACTAAATCAGAACTCCCCCTCACAATATATCAACACTGAATCAAAACTCCCTCGCACACTAAATCAAAACTCCCCCCTCAATAAATCAAAGCTCCCCCTCCCACTGAATCAAAATTCTGCCCACACTAAATCAAAACTCCCCCTCAGAATAAATCAACACGGAATCAAAACTCCCTCCACACTAAATAAAAACTCCCCCCACACTGAATCAAAACTCCCTCCACACTAAATAAAAACTCCCCCCACACTGAATCAAAACTCCCTCCACACTAAATAAAAACTCCCCCCACACTGAATCAAAACTCCCTCCACACTAAATAAAAACTCCCCCCACACTGAATCAAAACTCCCTCCACACTAAATAACCCCCCCCCTCACACTGAATCAAAACTCCCCCTCACACTGAATCAAAACTCCCCCTCACACTGAATCAAAACTCCCATTCACAGTGAATCAAAACTCCCCCTCACACTGAATCAAAACTCCCTCCACACTAAATAAAAACTCCCCCTCACACTGAATCAAAACTCCCCCTCACACTGAATCAAAACTCCCATTCACAGTGAATCAAAACTCCCCCTCAGACTGAATCAAAACTCCCACTCACACTGAATCAAAACTCCCCCTCACACTGAATCAAAACTTCCACTCACACTGAATCAAAACTCCCCCTCACACTGAATCAAAACTCCTCCCACACTAAATCAAAACTTCCCCCCACACTGAATCAAAGCTCCCCCTCACACTAAATAAAAACTCCCCCTCACACTGAATCAACACTGAATCAAAACTCCCTCTCACACTGAATCAAAACTCCCCCTCACAATGAATCAAAACTTCCCCTCACACTGAATCAAAACTCCCGCTCACACTGAATTAAAACTCCTCCTCACACTGAATCAAAACTCCCCCTCACACTAAATCACCCCCCCCCCCACAGACTGAATCAACACTGAATCAAAACTCCTGTTCACAAAACTCCCCCTCACACTGAATCAAAACTCCCCCTCACAGTAAATCAAAACTCCCCCTCACACTGAATCAAAACTCCCCCTCACACTGAATCAAAACTCCCCCTCACAGTAAATCAAAACTCCCCCTCACACTGAATCAAAACTCCCCCTCACACTGAATCAAAACTCCCCCTCACACTGAATCAAAACTCCTGTTCACACTTAATCAAAACTTCCCCTCAAACTGAATCAAAATTCCCCTTCACAATGAATCAACACTGAATCAAAACTCCCCCTCACACTGAATCAATGCCGAATCACCTCCCCCCACACACTGAATCAACAGTGAATCAGTACTAAATATAATACTCCCTATCCCCCCACACTAAACTACACTGAATGTACACTTCCCCTCTCACACACATAATCAACACTGAATCAACACTTCCCTTCACCTACACTGAACCAACACTGAATCAAAATCCCCCCTGCCTCACACTCAACACTGAGTCAACACTATAAAGGAACACTGAATTGACACTTCCCTCACCCACACTGAATCAAAATGGCTGCTGTTTTTAGCTGCGTTTCCCACACAAAAATGTTTGTGAGATTGACAGAACATGTAGGAGGCGAGTGAGCGTGATGAGTTATTCTGAGTTATTCTGTCTCTGGAAACAGAACCAACGACAGAAACCATGGAGACGAAGAGCTGGAAAGATGAGGCGCTCGCCCACAACTTCAGGGAAAAAAAATTATAAAGAGCACAAATCTCCATTCCAGATAAAGAAACCGAGAGTGAGGGCTGAGAAATACGCTAACCGTGTCTCACTGGGATATTCCTTCGATATTAAAAAAAATAAATCACACCTTTATAATAGGAAGTGATGTAGTTATGTGATGAGTGTTTGATAAACTAGCAGATCTTCAGATTTCTTGCCTTTAAACACATTAAACACATAGTTTTCCATTAATTTTTATTTGGCCGTAACACTAGCTTGTGTGTTAGCATGTTTACTATCAGCTGTATTCAGAGTAGGGTAAAGAGTGGGTTTCGTGAGAATTTAATACTGAAATTCTACACATCAGTATTCAGACCTCAGACGTAACTACTGACTTCAGCACTATTCAGAAGTTAGGTGAGAATTACACACGTGGAGGCGGAGTTTATCTAGAACAGGGGCGTGTCTCGGTTCCGCTCGATTCTGATCTTGAGCTTAAGCGCATGTTTGTTGTGTGATATCGGCTGGAGTGAGGAGCGGTAGTAAGTCCAGCGCCACCGTCTGACAGTATGATGGAACGACAATATGTCAGGCTGAAATGTATGTTCTGGCTGTAAATCCACTCACACACTGTGGAATGTCATGCGAAGACAACAATAAATACACTAATATCACACAATTCATTCATTAATAATATCCTCCATTTAAATCTCATGAAAAGTTTTTTTCACACAAAACACATGGGAGGAGACGTACCTTCATCAGAGACATGGCTTATCTGGAGGAGTGAATATTTTCTGGATGAAATGATGAATGAAGTTAAAGTTTCTCTGTAAGTGTAGCAGACAAGCGCTAGGTCAGATTATCCTTCACAATGTAGGTGCGTTTTCTTTTCAGCAGAGCACGTCGAATTAACACACACCATGACTTTATTTTATTAAATCAACAAATCAACATAATGAATAAAAAGTGTGATAAAATCTCCTATATCTCACACACCTTACATTTTCATGATTGCATATCCTGTGGCTTTTTTATGAGTGCAAGTAACTGTCAGAGAACAAAATAGATAAATAAATGAAAGCGCTGGATCAAGTGCTATTCTACAGTATGTGCTGCTGAATAATGAGCGCGGAAGCCGTTTTATTAAATTAAACTGGTGATTAATGTGATAATTACAACTAGGACTAGACATTCAGTAATATATTGTTAATATACGAGACTCCTGTTCGATTTATTTCAGCACTTGTCATCTCCTCGTTCATACATTGTTAATATCAATCTTTTATTTTTCATTTGTAAATTGCCTCTTGCGTTTATGTTCATTTATGTCGTCATTCCACATTCGCAGATTTTTTCAGGTTTAAAGGTTTGTGTTAAAGGCGGTGATCTAGAACCTAGCGAAAAACTAGTTCAAGAACAATCTGGCAACCCTAGAGGTGTGAACTAGACCAAGTGATTTTAATATAGTGAATGAGGAGCTCTAAAAATCCACTTAAGCAGCTTCGCAACCCGACCCTTAATACCAGGAACTTTCCTCATGAATATTTACGTAACTTTTGGTTTTAAGTCATTGACTAGCCCTATAATTCTACTTTATGTTTTAACCTGTTTACGCCCTCCTTACTGGTAGAAACTCATACGCAGCTCATTTACACACACGGCTTTTTGTTAATAAAACACAACTTCAGTGCTTCATCGTCGTCACTACAGTGAGTGGACAAGAAATAAGAACGTGAGCTGCTCGTAAACATGCACTTTTTTTCTCCTGTCTGTAAGAGCCGAGTGAACAGGAAGTGCAGCTTTAACAGAGTGATGCACTGGCAAAAAGCCGTGCCAGAGGCGATGCAATGCTTTTATGAGGAAGAGAGTTTCATTGAAATGAAGCTCGCTGGAGTAGAAAGAGTTCTCTGAGAGATTACAGCTCTGCACTCAGGGACTGCTTTCACTCCTGATGCTTTCAAACATCACTGCCTTTTGTTCTCTCTCTCAGAAATATATTTATATAGTCAAAGATTATAAGTCAATATTTACAGAAGATCTGGACTGAATCATAATCATATGCATACAGTTCTAATAATGAATAAAGTTTATCAGACTACGTTTCAACTCTAGTTGCCCTGCGTTTATATAACGATATGGTAATGGATGATATGTTCACTATTTTACAAGTCAAGTGATTCAGTTTGATTGAAAGAGTCATTAAGGTGAATGAATCGGTATTGGTATCACTGAGTCGTTCACTTCTGCTGCTGATGGGAACGAAATTGACACATAGAAGCCTACATTTCAACACGTATCCATAATTATTCTTGAGCCGAACTATTACAGTATATAGTTTTACAATATATGTTTATTTATCTGTTTTCTTTTAAACATCGGTGAAATGTCAATTCAGTGTTTGAGTCATTTTGTTCATAACTGAGATTCACTCCTTTCTCCTTCAGTGAGCCAGTGAATCCTTTCAATCAGATGTGAAAATGAGCAATGAAAACAGGTTTTTGAATAAATGTTGAAATAGGGACGTTAAATCTGCTGTTTTGTTTTTTTCCGTAGTTGATGAAAACGCAACTTTTGAACGGAAACCGACTCTTAAAGTACACCTATTATGGTTTTGAAACGTGCCTAATTTTGTTTTAGAGGTCTGAAACAATAGATTTACATGCATCCAAGGTCAAAAAACACTTTAATGTGCTCATAATTTAAACTGCAGTATTATCTTTGGTTTACCATTGTCACAAAAGACTCGTTAAATGATTCGTTTTAAAGGATTCATACTAAACTCCTCCTTTCAGAGAGCATACTCTGCTGTGATTGGCCAGATGTCCCAGTCTGTTGTGATTCATCTACTGCTGTTAGTGAGCAGCCAATAAAGACCAGAGGCGGGGATTTTTGTTACAAACCTACGTAGGTTAGGACAGGAAATAAGTCTGGAATTAATAACGAGTCGTTTCAGCTGTTCAGAATCGGTTCCTTCTTTTGGGAGTCAATAACTCTGTTTGTCATGCGCTTAGATTTTTTTATACTTTGCAGATGTTTTCAACGTTCACAAACAGCTACATATATAACACACTACATGAAAGGTGATATTTGAAAAACCATAATAGGTGCACTTTAAAGCAAAACATATAAGCATCGTTGCTCCTCTTTTTCTTTCTCCACTCTTGTTATGGTTCAGAAGATGTACAGATTTCCAGAGAAGTGCAGAGACGTTGGAAGTAGAGATCCTGCAATCAATTCACTTTAGTCCTCACGCCACTCAGAGCAAGCGATTTGAGTCCATTATCAGCTTCTGCCAACAGCGTCCATTAAGCTAATGAAGCCTGCTTTACAAGACACACAAACAGCGGAATGCCAGAGAAATGACTGGAACTTGGGAGTGCAGTACACTTCCTGCTGATCGGAAAGAACCGGGATTCTGAGGAACGTCAGATTAAAGCTAGTCGATTTTTGTCTAAGGAACACGTCAGGATTGAATGTCTTTACATCAACATATCTTTCACTAAAACAAAAATATAATGCTGTGGTTACCATGTTGAGATCCGCAACGAAACATTTACAACGCAATACTGTATGTTGTCATGAAATTAAAATTTCAACTGTGATGTTGATCATGATGAGAAAAAAGTGTATGTGTGTGTGGGTGGGTGGGTGGGGGTGGGGGGGGTTTGTTGAAAACAGCAATAGATGAGAATAATTAACTACCATGGCAACAAGAAAATGAATCAATGCCCATATATGGAAAGTAACAAACACATAAATCTGTTCCCTTTCAAAGGGAACTTCGACGTTGCATTTAGCATAACAGTATGGGAAGTGCCTTGCACGCGTGACCGGTATCTGAAGCTTGTATAAAATCATGCCTCTATTTATAGGCCTGCCATGATCAGGTGACGTGGCAATTAAGCGCGTTGCATGATATATATATATATATATATGGCACCTGAGAACCACGCCGCCAGCCTTGTTATCTTCAGCGAGACTGCATGTCTGTTGTTTGTGTGAAGAAAAAATGCTTCATTTATACTCTATATTTTCTCAAAATCTCTAAGAAAAGAAAAGAAAAGAAAAGAGAGGGAAGTAATGAGCGAGAAAGAATTCAGAAAGTGGGTTACACCTTGCTCCCGTTTCATCACGAGGAATAGTGCACACTTTCTGGGTGAAGTGTTTAGGAGTGTAGCATGCGATAGCAGCCTCGAGAGACTGCGCATGGTAATGCCTACATTAAGCAGCTCGGCTCGCGACTCGCGCTCTTCTCAAAAGCCGGAGCGAGTTGGGTTTCAGAGCCTCGCGGGTCTGGGTCGGCCGCTGCCAAGGCAGCTAGCCGTCTCATGTTCGGGGGATCTCTTATGGATCCGGAAGAGGGGCCGGAGATGAGTGCTGCTCTATCTCTTGCTCTGCCTTCCGGGTTCGGCTCTCCGCTGGATTTTGGAGCTCGTGTCGCGAAAGCAAAAAGGGGGGAAAAAATGGATAAAAAACACACACAAAATAATAGTAATAATTTGTCTCTGACTCCAAGGAACCAGAAGGATGTGCTAAAAACTGAGAGCAGCATATAAATAGCTGGTTGAAGTGATTACTAAGGCTGGATGAGCCTTTTTCTCCCCAGTGAAAGTAAATGCCTCACACTGCAGAAAACTCCCCTTTCTTCCAGATGTGCATGACAAAATATCAGGCTTCTGGGTGAAAACCATGCATAAGCCATATTTATAACCCCACGATGTTGGATTATTCAGCCATTGTGGGGAATGAACGGCATGACTATTTAGCTATGCTGAAGGTGGAGGAGGCGCTTGCAAGCTTACGGCAGGTAATTAGAGGAGCCGGCTTTGCCATCCAAACCATCCAATAGAATATGTAATAGTTAACGTCACTAAAAGACCATTGGGCACCGTGGAAACTACTGCCAAATGTGTCTCCATGGGTTCTGTCTACCGTAGAAAAGGGTTACCGGGTCTAGTTTATAGCTCGACCCCCCGGTTCAGAGGTGTGCTCACCACAGTAGTTAGCACAGACCAGAGCCCGACGTTAGCACAGGAAGTAAGTTCCCTTTTGGACAAAGGGGCCATAGAACATGTACCCCATTCCCTAAGGGAGGGAGGTTTTTACAGCCGTTATTTCCTGGTCCGCAAAAAAGATGGGAGTATGCAGCCAATTTTAGATCTGCGTCATCTGAACCGTACTCTTCGGACATACAGGTTCAAGATGCTGATGCTCAAACTTATCGTGCCACAGACTCAGTTCGAGGACTGGTTTGTGACGATAGATCTGAAAGCTGCATATTTCCACATAGGAATATCGCCCAGCCACAGGAAGTTCCTGAGGTTTGCGTTTGGAGACGACACATACCAATTTCGGGTTCTTCCCTTCGGGCTAGCTTTATCCCCTCGCACCTTCACAAAGTGCATGGATGCTGCTCTGGCTTCCTTGCAACTCCAGGGCGTCCGTGTACTAAACTACCTGGATGACTAGTTAATTCTAGCACGATCCAGGGAACAGGCGGTTCAGCATCGAGATGTTGTTCTCACCCACATGAGGAGCTTGGGGCTCAGGATGAACCTCAAGAAAAGTATGCTATCTCCGGTGCAGAGGTTTTTCTAAGGGTTATATGGGATTCTACTACTATGAGGGTGTTTCTATCCCCAACATGCGTAGGATCGATCCTATCAATTTTGAGCAAGATAAAGCTAGGTCTGGGCATCCCCTCCAGTCTCCATGAGAGACTTTTGGGCCTTATGACAGCAGCAGCCAACTTCATACCATTGGGCCTATTGCACATGAGACCGTTTCAGTGGTGGCTGAAAAGTTTTGGGTTTCATCTGAGGATGAAACCTCTGAGAGTAATCATGCTGCGATGCCTACGTGCTCTGAGTATTTGGAGGTGCCCGCAGTTTCTAGCCTCGGGTCACACTCTAGGGGTGTCTCCTTACCGCAAGACGGTGATGACAGACGCGTCCCTCACGGGCTGGGGTGCAGTCTTAAATGGCTGTCCAGCTCATGGTCTTTGGAGCGGCCCTCATCTGGAGTGGCATATAAATCGCCTAGAGATGCGGGCCATATTCCTAGCACTGAAATTCTTTCTTCCTCAGTTGAGGGGTGAACATGTGCTAGTTGTGTCAGACAACACAGCGATGGTCTCATATATCAACCACCAGGGAGGGTTACGTTCACGCCCCCTGTTCAGGCAGGTGCAACTAATCCTTCTCTGGGCAGAGGGAAAGATCTTGTCAATGAGTGCAATGTACATTCCGGGCAGCCGGAATGTAGGGGCAGACATCCTGTCGAGGCAGGGGCTGAGGCCCAGGGGTTGGAGGCTCCATCCACAAGTGGTGGAGTCCATATGGCGGAGGTTTGGACAAGCGGAAGTGGATGTGTTCGCCTCCGAGGAGACAACACACTGCCCGCTGTAGTTCGCCCTCACTCTTCCCACACCACTGGGGCTGGACGCCATGGTGCACACGTGGCCGAGGACACATCTATATGCTTTTCCCCGATCGCTCTGCTCCCGCAAGTTCTAGCGGGAGTTCGCCAAGACTGTCTACGTCTGTCGCTAGTAGCACCTTATTGGCCAGCTCGTATATGGTTCTCGGAGTTAATTTCCCTGCTCGACAGTACTCCTTGGGACATTCCCATCCGTAGGGATCTACTGTCTCAAGCCAGAGGGCTGATTTATCACCTTCAGCCAGAACTATGGAAACTGTGGGTCTGGCCCCTGAGGGGCACCAGCCCATAGATTCTGGTCTCACAACTGAGGTTGTAGAGACCATGTTAAATGCTAGAGCACCATCCACAAGGAAATTGTATGCACTCAAGTGGCAGAATTTTGTCTTGTGGTGTGAGGAACGTCAGCTGGACCCAGTGAACTGCGCAATAGCTACAGTCCTGGAGTTCTTACTAGAATGTTTCTCAGCAGGGTTGGCTCCTTCTACAATCAGGGTTACGTGGCCGCTGTTTTGGCCAGCCATGCCCCGGTTGATGAAGCCTCTTTGGGGCAACATCCTCTAACTTTGAGGTTCATGCGCGGTGTCAGACGGCTGAGGCCCATCTGCAGGCCGCGCACACCTTCCTGGGACCTATCTATGGTCTCGGAAGGTCCGTCAGGGGCCTCATTTGAGCCCTTAGAGTCAGCCTCTGAGAAGCTTCTGACTCTAAAGGTAGCTCTTCTACTGGCCCTGACATCTCTCAAGCGAGTGGGAGGTCTACAAGCTCTCTCTGTTGCCCCTTCTTGCCTTGACTTTGGCCCTGGATTAGCCAAGGCCTTCCTGTATCCTAGGTCGGATTATATTCCTAAAGTGCCTTCATTGGCTGCCCACCCTGTGGTGTTGCAGGCTTTCTGCTCTCCTCCGTTTCTCACACCGGAACAAGAGGATGCACCTGCTGTGTCCAGTAAGGGCTCTCTGTACTTACGTCCACCGATCCGGCCAGTGGCGTAAGTCGGAGCAGCTGCTGGTCTGCTTTGGTGGCGACGGTAAAGGTGATGCTTTGTCAAAAGCAGCGCATCTCTAATTGGATAGTGGAAGCAATGTCTATGGCTTACGAGGCATGCGGTCTCGCCACGCCTCTGGGCATAAGAGCTCATTCCACTAGGGCGGTCGCCTCCTTGAAGGCTTTGTCCAAAGGGGTATCCTTGCAGGATGTATGTGCTGCTGCAGGATGGTCTACGACAAACACATTCATTCGTTATTACAGCCTGGATATTCATTCCACCCCGGTCTTGCAGTGACCCTCGGGCTTGGGTCTTTTTGAACAGGCTGTACCCTCGGTATGACGGAGTGGGTCGTTGGACCGTTCCCATACTGTTATGCTAAACGCAACTTCGAAGTTCCCTTTGATAGGGAACGTCGGGGTTACGCATGTAACCCTGTTCCCTGAGAAGGGAACGAGACATTGCATAGCTCTGTCATACCAGGGCAGGCCAGTGAATTGCACCTTCCCTTCAGGTAATAGAGGCTGGCAGCGTGATACACAGGTGCCATATATATATCATGCGACGCGCTTAATTGCTACGTCACCTGATCATGGCAGGCCTATGAGTAGAGGCATGATTTTACACAAGCTTCAGATACCGGTCACGCGTGCAAGGCACTTCCCATACTGTTATGCTAAATGCAACGTCGAAGTTCCCTTTGAAAGGGAACAGATTTATGTGTTTGTTACTTTCCATATATGGGCATTGATTCATTTTCTTGTTGCCATGGTAGTTAATTGCGTAACCCCGACGTTTTATTTTCATGATGTTAATTTAAACAGCAGTTGGTCACAGTTGCTAGCTGACTAACTCAAATCTTTTTTTGATGACAATTAAATGCCCTTTTCCATTGTGGCGTCCTTAATGAAATAATATTTATAAAATCTGTAATTGTTTTATGCTAGTACTGGATCTATCTAGTGCTATGCCAAAGCTAATTAAAGAGTTAACAGACACGAGAACAATTTTTAGCCTTTTGGGTAATATGGAGAGAGGGAACAGGTACGGAATACTTCCTGATTTAATGAGAATTAAAATGTCAAATGGTCTACCAATCATATTCCAGAGTTTGCAGAAACTCTGCTTACCGAAGACGGTCCTGGCAGGAACGGACTCTTTGTTGATCCAAAAGGAAACCTGAGCGAGGATGACGGTCATGATGCAGGGGATGTAGGTCTGAATCAGGAAGAAACCCATCTTCCTCTGCAAATGGAAGTGAACGGTCATGACGATGTATTCACCTGCAGAGGACAAACAGGAAGTGTTTGATTGGATATGAGAGCGGAGTTCCATGCAGCCATGAATAAATTCGGAATGAAAATCCAGAGCATTTCATGTTTTCAAGTTATCAGTAAGATTAAACAGATAAAATGAATTAAAATGATCTTTACTGTCCTCTCATTCAGCTTCAGCGGTGGATTATACACCAGTTACAGTCATGAGTCTTAGGGTGAAGCTCGGCGAGATCAGATTCTGTTTACGATGTCATCAGATTTTATCATAGAAACACAGTCTTGTGTTTTTCAATGTACTCACATGTAAGTCATAATTTCTTATAAAAGTGTATATAAAATGGTGTAAAAAAAATTCACGCTCAGGCCCAAAGAAGCCGAGAGAACAGGAAAGAAGTCACTTCGGTTTCTGTATTTGGGGTAAAAGGGAAGTTGATGTAAACAGGTTTTTTTAAAAAAAATTACATAATTCACACCATATTTAGAGAATATAGCCCCACCCACCTTGAATCATCCAGAGGAAAATGTCAACAACAACAAAACAGAAATTCAGACTTCTCTTAACTGAAAAAATTGTAATGTTTATTTTTCGGTCAGAAACTACAGCTACAGTAAGAGTCAGAAGCTAATTCTGAAAATGAGTTGATGGGGGCTTGTGTTGTAAGTAGAAGAAGAAGAACATAGGCTGAAAGTTGAACATTGTCTAGCTTTCACTGTAAAATATTTTGAGTGAAAACATTTTATGTTCAGGTATGAGGAAAATAAAATGCTAATTACTCAATAAATACATTTCACGCCTTCATCATCGATGAACAGATATGACATGGGATCTTTTTAGTATCTTGCCTGAATATTTCAGCTGTATATACCCTACTCACAATCTGTCCTGTAGCAAAACTGTGCATTCAAATAGGATAAAAAATAAGTTTGTACAGATTAAACACTAAAAAATAAGCATTTTTCAAATTGGACGAACTCACGATTGGAAATAAACGTAAATTAAATTTTAACACTGAATTTACTTTTCTATATATATTCATATATACAGTGCATTACGGTGTATTTATTACCCATCAGGATCATTTTTAACTGTTATGCAGCTTGGCATGGTGTAAACATGTCCATTTTGTCACATAAGCAGTTTTTTAAAGCACAATCAGCATTTTCTTTCAGCAGTAACACTTTTGTGTCCTGCAAAAGGTCTATCTGTGGATAAAACATTTATCTCTGTAATATCTGCACGCTCTCACGTCTCACCCGTGCTGGACTTGAGCTTTTCGCTCGACACCGTCTGTCCGATCAGGTCGTACTGCAGCAGGCTGGACGACTCCGGTGGCACCTCCACAGAAAATAAGGGCCCTTTCTTCCAAGTGTACACTATCTCACTCATCGGGTAAGCGTCTACGGCACAGAGATGTCAAGGTGAAATCAAAACCTCATGAACGTTCCAAATAATATCTCATTCCACAATGAGTGTAACACATGTATAGTTTTAATCAGACGTACAGCTGCCAAACTTCAGAGGACAGGAATGTCCATCCATGGGGAAGTTGATGAGTCTCATCGGACACTCGGCATTGATGGTTAATCTGAAAGACAGATGAAGATCAGAAACACTAATGTTTCATTCACCTGAAACATGTCGCTGCAGCTTCACACACTGAGGGAAATGATCTTTAGCTCATTTTATAGCCGTGACATCTTACATTCTGATATTTGTTTAGTTTTGTGTCAATAATGAAGTAATGAAATTATTATCAGGCTTCATCATTTTTATTTTTATTTACACATATTTCTACATTTGCAGTCTATCTGTATGTTTTACCATTCATTGTAGCACTATTATTTTATCTTATCTTACCTTATCTTGTCTCTTCTTATCTTAGCTTATCTTATCATTACCTTATCTTGACATACATTGTCTTGTCTTGTCTTATCATTATCAAATCTTACCATACCTCGTTTTGTCTTGTCTCATCATTACCTTGTCTTGTCTTATCTTGTCTTACAGTATCATTACCTTATCTTATTGTACCTTGCCTTGTCTTGTTTTATCTTATCTTATGTCAACTTATCAATAAATCCTATGAAATGACACGAACGTTATTGCTTTGTAAAGGAATATTTGACGGATATGAGACAGTGAGAGAATGGGGTTGTTTACCTCATGGTGTAGAGGATGGTTCCATTCTGCATGATACGGAACAGCTTGTTCGGAGTTGTCATGTTGTGAGCGATGGAGCGTTTGCCGTTTCGGAAAAATGTATCCGGAGTCCAGATATTGCTGACCATCAGGTTGTTGAGACGCAGGATCTTGATGGGACCCTCGAACCTTAGACGCTCGTCTATCCATGTCTGGCGGAAAAACACGTCCATGGTGTACTCCTGGGGATAAAAACAATGACTTAATTTATACAGAAGCTTTACTGTATTTAAAACACAGAACAGTGGGATGTAAAGGGAAAAAAATTAAATAAACTTTAAAATACAGTCAATGTTAATAAATTCATTAGTAAAATTTTATTATTACATTTTTATTAAATTAATTTTATAAATAAAACATAAGTATTAATAAATATTTTAATATTAATGTACTTGAAAATACATTAATAAAAATTTGTGTAATCTCAATAAATTATATTAATACTGTATTTATTTATTGCTTATTTTTCCTTTTTTTGTTTTGCTTGCATTCTTGCTTATTCCTGTCTTTCTCTGTTTTTTTTTTCTTTCTTTCTTTCTTTCTTTCTTTCTTTCTTTCTTTCTTTCTTTCCTCATATTTAAATTTCCTAAATCTTTCTCTCTCTCATTCTCCCTTCTCTCTATTAATTTCTGTCTCATTTTCACTCTTTCAAGTCTTTCGCTTTTCTTTCTTCTCCTTTTCTCTCTTCATAGTTCTTTTTTCTCTCATTTTATACTTTATGTTCTCTTTTGCTCTATACCCTTTCTTTCTTTTTTTCTTTCTTTCTTTCTTTGAGCTTTTCTCACAATCTCTGTCTCATTCCACCTCTCTCTACTTCTTTCTTTCTCCTTCACTCTTTCCACATTTGTCCTGCTTTCCACAGTTTCCTCCGGATTACTTTTTGTTTATTATTGTCCTTCTTCTTCTCCTCGCCCCATCACTCTAGGCTCTTTGTCTTTTCAGAAATATAAAACTGAAATTCTGAATTTATTTCGAGATATGCTCTAAACCGTATCTTAAAATTTACAATGGCGTTCATTTTTCTCCAGAAGCCGGTTTGATGACGATGGATAATAACGGAGCGTTAAAATGTTCTCGTCTGTGTTTTTTTGGATCATGGAGGTCGTGTTATTATCGCACAGTTAAAGTGAGTGAGATTTGTCAGCAGGTCACATATGGGCCTGTTTTTTTTTAGCTGTGAGATTTGGAACGCAGCCGAAAAGAGCATCACGTCTCTGCTGGTCTCTTTTACACATCACCGATGTTCTGTAACTCAACACGGGTGTGTTTACTTTTTCTTTTTCTTTTTTTTTTCTCAGAGAAACACATTAACAGTGGATTTTTTTTACAGCAGATCAGGAACTTTGTTTAGTCCAGGGTGAGCGAGCGACATTAAAACGACTAAAGCTGCTGTGATGACTTCCTGCCCAAACAGCAGAATAATGAAGACTGGAGTGGACATGACTCGAGGCAGTGCAGAGATAAGAACTCAAAGTAGCATGAAATTACTGCAGAGACTCGAGCGGCATAAACACTAGTCTGTGTGTGTGCGTGTGTGCGTGTGTGAGTGTGTGTTTGTGTGTGTGTGTGTGTGTGTGTGTGTGTGTATGTATTACGTTCCAGCTTTATCACATTTCCGTATCCCAATGAGAGCCTAAGCTTATATTATGGTTTATATTATTATTATTATTATCATCACATATCATCACAGTGGTTTACTTTTTGTCGTTATCTGATGAAAAACGTTTATCTCCAAGGAAGATGCAAACTCCTTCACTGGGAGTATTATATAGAGTAAATCCAAAAAAGTAGAATTTAGACACCTTTCAGTTCAGAAAAAGAAATAAATAAACGTTATACGGTCTTCAGTGTACATTTTTTATATTTAAAATCAACCTGATTCCGAGCCAAAGAAATTGAACCACAACCTTCTGACCAATCAGATTTGGGAATCTAACAGCGCTGTGGTGTAAAATGAGTTGTTCTACAGTTGCATCGTGTCGATGATCAATCAGCACAGTGATCAACAATATAAATGTATAAAATAATAACATGATTACACGTCTGACTGTTTACTCACGCACCATTTCCACGTCAGACACGGGACCGAAGCTGGTGACGAAGATGTCCGTTTTGACTTCTGTGACGGGACCTGAGTACAAGATAATAAAATCATTTGGGGTTAAAAATCTAGGGTTAATGTAGTTTATTTTTAAAATATTATTCTTAAAACCTATGAAAGCAAACAGAAAAATAAGGATTGGCAATCGGTGAGTGTCACAATTTTCATCTGATTGGTGTAACAAAGGAACAAACCAATACAATTCACATAATAAACAAGAAACTTCTATTGCATAAACATAAAATATACCACAGCGCTGCTGAGTTCTGGATCGTGATTGGTCAGAAGGTGTTGATTAATTCTCTAGAACAGCAGCTCTGATAGTAGTGCAGGTTTATATTAATGCGCTCATTCTAATATGTTATAGTTTCTATAGCAACAGCTCATTCACAGGGACGTGTACGGCGGACGCACCACTGATAATAAACCGATTAAAAATGTGTGTAAGATGTTTATGTAACATGTATGGAAGGAGTCTCCAGTGTCAGAGCTGTGTAACAGTCAGAGGAAAAGCTGTCCACATCTTCAGCACAGAGGAGTTTACACTTCTTTACTGTCTCTCACTAACACCACAAACTGAGATTTAATATATTTTTCTTATTAATTTCAACAGAGAGAATAAAGAGAAAGAATAAAGAGAGAGAATCGAGAGAGAATGAAGAGAGAGAATAGATAGAGTAGAGACAGGGCTGGTGAAGGAACGTCTGTTTACAGCTGCTATAACGTAAGTAGCAACAGGTATGAACTTGTTTCACTGACATTCCACACCATTAAATGCAACTATAAATGGATAAAAAGTATCATGTGCCATTGTGTAATAAATAGTTCACTGTAACAGTTGGTATGTTGCTGTGGTGTAAGAGGAATGAAACATTTCATGACGTGATGCTCTGGGAAAATAATCAACTTCAAGGTGGTAACAGTAACTCTGCTTCATCACACACACACACACACACACACACACACACACACACCCATGCACACACACCCTCTCACACACAGTGTTTATTACTTACATATGATGCAAGGAGTATGCCATATTATAAACACCGATATTTTCCATGAGAAATATTCATATCTTGGAAACTTAAAAATAACTTCACAACTAATAGGACAGTCTAATTACATCATGTTTCATTATTATTAATGAGAACACTTGCTTGTTATGAGATGACATGATGATGATAATAATAATAATAATAATAATAATAATAATAATAATAATAATAATAATGAGCTCTAACAGTTATAACACATTAATAAGTCCAGCAGTCTTTACCTCCAAATCCTGGTCTCAGTCTGTTGTCGTATCCATCCAGTAATCTGTCCAGAATCCGTGTGATATTGTTCAGATAGACTCGAGACTCATTCGGGCCGGATTTGGACCAAACTTTCCCCGCACTGGATGCACCACACGCAACAACACGACATTATTTTAAGAAACAAAAGCAACAAAAGTTGTTAAAAGTCATTTAATAATAAAGCAGTGTGTTTTGGGGACTTACCATGAGAGCAGAATGAGAGTGTGTATGAGAGCCATGGCTGGTCCTGAGCGTGTGTGTGTGTGTCTGTGTGTGTGTGTGTGTGTGTGTGCCTCCTTCGTGTCAGCTGATGGTGTGTACAGCTCATCGCTCAGAGGCGGATACGGGAAAAGGAGCACACTTTCTGTGATTTTTGTGCTCGGCTGGAGAACCACGTCGTAAAAAACAAGAATGTGAGTCCATTTGCTCACAGTGCAGCCATCATGGCTAATCGGTTTATATCCTTATCATATCCTTTTATTCGCCCTTCATTAGGTTATCCTCTCACCTTTACACATTTAAGTTCAGTATAAAGTGCATCAGATGTCTTTTTTTTATCATTAATGTCGGGGTCAGAGTGTGTAAACTGACACCACAGAGGTTTTACAGCTATTTTAGGAAACAGGAAGAAACAAAAAATCTCACAGAGGTTGCATTAAACATGTCAGAGTGTTATTACATCATCAAATTGAACAGCCAATCACGGTACGGTATGCAAATGAAGGCAGTGAAACACTGATTTACCGGGTAAACTAGATGAGGTGTGTTCGGTGTCCATTTTCACACTTCACGTTTATTACCCTCATGTGATTTGGTTTGGTATGACTTCCTGTGAATTGTGTATTCATGATGCATTATAGAACATTTAGAAAGGCCCAGTCAGTCACCTGACTTGAATCCAATTTAACAAGATTTAAAGACAATATGTTTAGAAGAATCGGCCAATATCACACCTGAATACTGCAGCCCATTCATTTCTTCATACAGGAAGTGTCTTGAAGCGGTCATTACAAACAAAGTCTTCTCCACTAAGTATTAAATACATTTCAGTTAGCGTGTTCAATACTTTTTTCCTGTGTCATTCCACTTTATTACACATAACTGTATTTATGGACTTTAATGTTGTGAATTCTTTATATTTGTGGATTTCTTGAGTTAATACTGATGTCTGGTGAAAATTTTATGCGAATAGCCTCATTGGAAATATATTTACTGAAAAAAATGTTGATGTATCCAATACTTATTTCCCCCACTGTACATTTATTAATAACATCTTATATAGCGTACATGATACTTTACAGTGTTGGCATAAAGCTTTTACAAACTGTAATAGAGTTGCATGGATAATATTATATAAAGCATGAATAAATGATGACCCATGAATGCAATCATAATGCTTTATAAATTTGTTTATATAGCATACATAATGCTGTCTAGGGTCTGACATACTGTAAACCTTTATGAAACATATAATCATAAGGCATTATAAATGCATTTATAGCATCTTCATCTTACATAACATATATAATGCTTTATAGTGCTAGGTATAAACCTGTATAAATGCTTAGAGATACATTCATAACACTTTGCAAAGCATGAATAGATGATATGAATGCATCCGTCAGTTCATTCTACATCTGTTTATATAACATGCATAATGCCTTAAAAGGCCTAACCTAACCAGGTACATATGAATCCTGCATTCATGATGCTTTTTAAACCTGTTTATTATAAGCACACGTTATAATGCATTATAACACAGGTAGTGCAGGTACAAGAAGCTGTGTTATAGAGCATTATAACATGTGTGCCTACTTTGTTTGATTATGAACATGTATTATATGTTATTTGTTCCTGTGCAGATATTATAATGCATTATGAAGCATGACATAAAGTTATAACATATACAGTCATATACTCGTGCTTTATGTAACCAGGACTACGTACCGCAAATCTACAGGCTTATGTTATGCTTTATAAGGCATTATGTATGTTATATAACATGTATGCTATATAGACATTAATGTTTACTTACATAAGTAAATTTACAACATCAAGGTCTGAAACCTTCACATTTTAATCAAATTGCGCAACTCAATTCGTATAGAAGTTACAAAACATAGCAGTTAGGATTAGGGACGGGGTTTGGGGCAGAAATTAGAGGTGGGGCTATTGTCATAGCTGACTTTATTAATATAAATCAAAAGTTAACCTAGTGTGAAAGCTAAACCAGCGAGTGTTCGTACATGGAGGTTGAATCCTGATTCTGTGCTGCTGTGTTTACCTTCTTGACAGGCGGAGTCTCAGTACACTCATTAGAATATTAGGCCACACCCGCCGAGACAGTTTCAGATCAGTGAGCTGGTTTTGCTTTTTCCATTAAAACTTTTCTGGGTGTTCAATACAACATTCAAGTTTTCAGTGAAATACAACATTCAAGTTTTCAGCGAAACTTTTATTTAAAATTTCATGCTGTGATGATAAAATTTGCATATTTTGGCAGAACGTGTGCTGTAGTAACTTCATCTCTGGCCTGAGGTAAACCAGGGATCTGGCCTGCTCTGTATCTGGCTGTAGTTGTTGCTGTGAACAGAATCTTTATCGTAATAAAACCTCACAGGACGATAAAACTCATAAAAACTCAAATGGATACGATGCACAAGCCAGCATAGATCACTGTATAATTGCTTGGCATGACATGAAAGAGAAGAAAAAAGACGCTGAGGTTTCAAACGGTGGCCCATCGGCCACGGATCCGTCTCTGTGAAGCGGAACCACGACGTTTCCTCTCTATTGCTTCATTCTGAAAGTATATTTGATCCTGTTTGAAGCTGATTTGCAGCCATTATGACGTCCCGTAAGCACTCATTATAATTACACCCAAGAAATAAACTCTTGGGATGAACTGAAGCCAAAAGCTTGAGCTGGGAGTAAATACAGTACAGTGATATGAGGAGAGCAGTGTGATCTCTCCATTAAATCCCAAAGCCAAAAACACTCACTCAGGGTTTGTTTAGCCAGCTTATGTTCTGAATTTTATCTGAAAGGAGAGCAGTTCCAAGAAAATATGTCCTGAAGCCAAAACACTCAGACATTTGGTTAAATATAACTGCAATAGGAGATGATTTGGACTTGAAGAAACAAATCAAATGCTTAAATTAGCTTCCTGCTCATAAAACGCTGCTAAAACATGCACTGTATAAATGCTTATTCTTTTTTTTTCCTTTTTTTTTTGATGAAACAGTAACTAAGGAATAATTCACTTTTCTGCTCAAAATATCTGATGAAATGCAGCAGAATTTTCTGCAAGGTATGTAAAAAAAGAATTTTTTCCTTTTTCCTCTGGAATAAAATCTGTGGTTTGTAGTTTATCTTGTTATGCTAATATGATACTAGATAGCTAGACCTAGCATACTAGCTAATGACTGAAATGAATTTTGTTAAGTGTTAGGTATTTTATTGTATTTAGTGTAATAAACATGCTCAGTGGAGTAACATTATTAAATCCATCCATCCATCCACCTTGTGTAAATTTACATTTTAAAACAGTCTGCTGTTCTATTTAAGAAGGAAGGAATTCAAATTTAAAAAGAACATTTTGGTGGAAAAGAACTGTTGGGACTTAGCAGACTAAAATTGCTAAAAAATAAAACTAAAACTAACAGCAACAACAGCTAAAACTGTTTTACTCAAAAGACTAAAACTAAATCTGGATCACCTGCTAAAATTTAAACATTTTTTCCAAAATACAAACAAAACTCTTTATCTTTTCTATTTTTATCTGTTCTATTCTTTTTATACCCCCCTTTTTTGTTTTTGTTTTTTCTTCATTTAATTTCTTCTTTTAGTTTGATTGTTGATCTTAAGTTAATTTTTATAGTGTGTACTTTGCCACCTTATTTTATTTTATTTTATTTTGTTTTTTTGCCCCTTTGGAAAGCTTCTGAGAGATCGTTTTATTTCAGCTATACAAATTTTGTTGAAATAAAAGATTAAACATTTTTCTCAAAATAAGGAATTTAGACATTATCAGTACCATGTTATAATTAGTATTATTTCATAATTTAGTACCATGTTATAACACTTTATTCACGAGTTAGTACATCGTAGTTTACTGTTTATTACACTGTTATAAGCACTACGAAGACTAAAGCGTTACAGAATGCTCTTTTAATGCTCTTTTATCTGAAACACAATAATTCCTTGGACAAACATCAAATTATAGAATGTTATATATGTTATAAATTTAATTTAAATTGTTTAAATAATAAACTCCAATCACTTTCTGGAAAAAAAACTGTTTCCTATCTAGAAAAGGATATTTTATGCCTCTTCCTCATGCAGTGGTGTTAATCGCAGAGCTCGGGGTAAATATAACCACCACACCAGAGGATTTTAGACCTAAATGGCACAGATTCAGGAAACTGAGCAGGAAGTGGAGGCCGGACGTAGATCAATGAGAACTGGGAGGGAACCCAAGCCGATTTGGCGAGCGGAATGCGAACTCGCGGGATAAAGGTGTGCCAAACGGGCGCTAACACGGCCGACACCATGCTGCTGCGGCCAAATGTTTTTCTGTTCACTCCGTATGGAGGCTGAGGCCCGATGAAGCCACACACAGAACCAAACGAGGCACGCGAACACAGAAATATTGGAGAAGTCGGGGTGACATGGTCATTATTGAACCCATTCGATCACTGTTACAATCCTGAAGCGGATTACTTTCCTCTAACAGCGCGTCCCCGAGTGTTTTATTCCTCTTACACCACAGCGACTTCCAACAATTACAATGTTTTACTGATTAAAGAACGCCAACCTTTTATCTGTATATAGTTACGTTAAATGTTCTGCGAAACAAGTTAGTTCCTGTTGTCACTTACGTTACGAAAACCTCACCACATCTACAATTTTCCCTGTGAATGAGCCGTTGCTATAGAAACGATAACGTATCAGAACGAGCAAGTTAATTAAAAATAAACCTGTGAATTGTTATAGAAAATTATCAACACCTTATGACCAATCACAATCCAAAACTCAGTGGAAATAAGTTCTTGTTAATCAATATGGACTCCGTTAGTACATTATTGTCTTTACTGCTCTCGGGCAATCAGAACGCAGTGCTTCAGAGTTCTGTTTGATGAATATAACATGACAGAAGTGTATTAGTTTGCTTAGGAACACGTTTTTGTCCTTCGTGTTCATTTTATTCAGTGTTTTAACAGACTGTTGTTGTTCACCTGGTGTTGCCTTGTTTTTTCATTATGTTTTACTGATTAGGTTTCAGCGTGTCAGAGACAATCCTTACGTACAGGAGTTTACGTCTCATAAAACATCTCCCTTTCTGCTTTTGCGCTTTATCGCTCCGTCTCGATCGTGTCAGTCACTGATTTACTGATTTTTTCCTCCTGGGATGCCTTCATTTACTGTCACATTTGCTTTGTGCTTGTTTTGTGCAGCATTTAGGGTTGTTACACTTCACAGCTGAATTCATTCATTCTGTTTTTACATTATATATCAATTCATACTAATTTTAACATGTATTTATAGAAATCCGCTCGTACCTGCACCGAAGAAACCATAGCTGCTCAGTTATGTTCATGTTACACTGATAGATGGTGTAGATGGGTGCCAATACTTTTGTAGCATACCAGATGGACTATGGTTAGTGACGGTACACATACAAAGTGACCTGGAGCATATTAAAGTGTAGATTAATGAATATCCATGTATGTTATGGCTGTCAAAACTAATCTCACTTTCCGAATAAGTTATGAACGTATAAAATGTTTCACGCATTCAAAGACAAAAATTTACATTCGAATCTTTACAATTTTTTTAAACATTTAAAGTGTTGATAAAAAATGAATGCAGTATTGCTTAAGAACTTAAGAGCCATAATTTATCCAGCTCGCTAGTTCAATTAATGCTAACTTTTTTTAGTTTCTTATGCAAATAATAGCAATTAAAAAAGAGGTAAGAATAATGATTGTGGGCGTGGCTACAGCAGAAATTGGGGTAGAAAG
This sequence comes from Ictalurus punctatus, assembly GCF_001660625.3. Lineage (NCBI taxonomy): Eukaryota > Metazoa > Chordata > Actinopteri > Siluriformes > Ictaluridae > Ictalurus > Ictalurus punctatus. Next base: position 8,856,804 of record NC_030433.2, on the reverse strand, counting down.
ATTTGTTTTGCGCAGGTTAGGGTTAGGGTTGGGGCGGGGTTAGTGGCAGGGGAAGAGGCGGAGTTATAGGCGGGGTTTGGTGTTTGTATAATTTCTTACAACCTCATTCAGACAATAAATCGAACAATATCCAAACACACTACACACACTCATTCAATATCTTACTCATTTTTAATGAAATTACATTAGAAGATTTTTTACTTTGGATTAAACCAAACAAAACTGAACTCGCTCTCGGGTTCTGAAACTCATAGACGGTTCTTATTTTTTTATTTTCTTACTGATTTCACCTGATTGTCGGTAATAATTATAAACCACATTTCTCCGTATGGAAACACATCAGTATGGAAAATTTTCCATTCTAATCTTCACCAAAAGCCAGCAGGTTTATCTTCTCCTGGTCTGGAGGAGGCGAGTAATGAAGTGTAAATTCTGGATAACGAACTTCCTTTTTCTGTTTTTTTTTTTTTTATCTGCACCATGAAGCCGAACACACGGCCAGTGCTGGCACGTCCTTGCTGCCAAACCCTAATCGATGCCAAAATCTACGTCCAAAAGCATACAGATTGCCAGGAAAGCGACGGTGAACGGGCAAAGCACGAAGAGAAACAGTGTGAGGGCCTCGTGGCTGATGCAGCCTTACAACACAAATGCAAACACACCAGAAACACACGTCATTACAGAGTCATTTTATTTCCATTTCTTTTCCAGGAAAAAACAACAACAGTCCGACGCTATAAAGTTTATGGAAATTCCAGCGGTTACAGTAATCTGATCTGTAATCATAACCAAACAGGCGGAAAATCCCTGAAATCTGTTCATCGCATATTATGCACGCTGAGACTGTTTCTAACACATCCTCATTAACATTCCCTACATCACACTGTGCTATTATTATTTACATTATAATTATATAAGCAATGTTTAAAAAAAAATATATAGAATATATTTTTTAAATATATTGTTTATTTATTTGTTTATTATTTTACTAACTTATTTAGTTATATTATTTTACTTGTTAAATATTTTTTTTATTAATTGGAATTTTATGTCATGAATAGACCGTAAGGTCAGAAAATAACATATACCTTTGTAGTGGAGCAAAAATATATAGTTTGCAATAGTATTTAAGAATAAAAAACATATTTTATTGTGCATAAGTATTCACACCCTGTTGGTGTAAAACCCATAAATTAGTTGTGCTGCAACCCATTACAATCAGAAGTGATATTTTCCTGAAAGTTTATTAACTAACCAAACAGCATCATGAAGACCAAGGAGCGATCAAAACAAGTCCAGGACAAAGTTCTGGATAAATATTAATCAGGGTTTGGTTCTAAAAAACAAACAAAAAATAAACAATAAATCTATTATTAAAGGATGGAAAGAAAACAACACAACCGCAACTCTACTTAGAAGAGACCGTCCACCAAAATTCAGTGAGCGAGCAAACAGTTAGTCCAAGAATTAAGGACAAGAAGAACTCTGAAGGAGCTGGAGAGATGAACAGCTCAGATGGAAGAAGCTGTTCCCGGGACAACTCCACATAGCCTGGAGGAAAAAAGCCATATAGTTTTCCCAGAAGGCATGCTGAAGACTCAGCAAACATGTGGAGAAAGTTTCTCTGGTCTGATGAGACTAAAATGAAACTTTTTGGTTCGGCATAAAGTGCTAAAGTGATATGTCTGTGAAAAACTCAACACTGAGAACACCATCCCCAGTGTGAAGCATGGTGGTGGTACCATTGTGTTGTGGGGATGCTTTTCATCTGCTGGGACATGGATCAGGGCTGAGGGTGAGATGAATTGAGACAAATAATAGAAGAAAAGCTCTTCCAGTCTGTAAAAGACTAATTAATTCATTTAAAAATGGATAATGTAAGGGAAAAGGGATTACATAATTAAATATTTAACACAAATAAATAATTGCTCATAAAATATATAGTGATGCAACAAATATAAAACTAGAAGAACTCTGAAGTAAAAAGTTATTTTTATATATAATAAATCGACATCGAGATACGACTAATGATTATGCTGAGTGTGAGTCTGAGATCAGTGATAGCAACCGCTAAGTTAAATGTGAACATTGCTCTAAATGTACGTAATGCTATAGTTTAAATCTAAAGGCTCTCCCTTATCTTATCAGCTCCTGTGTTTAATCTGATTTTTATTGAACAGGAAAGTTGATATAAGGTTTCTATATTAAGCATTATAGACACCAATCTGCTAATGGATGATGACTTCCTTTCATATGTCTATTCACAGTGAGCAGTGACGAATGAACCGCTGGGTCGATCGACTCGTTGCCCACAGGCCTCTAAATCTCCAAGTCCAAGAGGCATCGAGCTATAGCCTGTTGTTTTCCTGTGATAGGTTGAATAATTTATCATTTTTAAAATCACTGGTCTACAATTAATAAATAATAATAATGAAATATAAAAAATAAACAAAGATTTTTTTGTGCCTTTGGATAGTTTGCATAGCTAATACAGTTAGCTTGCTTTGCTAATCACCCTGTCCACCGATTAGCGTCTAATTCAAACACTCGATTTCCATGCAGACATGTGCATTATTAAATTTGTGTTTATCGGGTTAGCTTTAAAATCTAGATATATGTAGCTATTACTGCTTCTAAAATACTTAAAATAAACTTAAAATGAATTTAAAATTAAAAAAGCTGAACAGGCCACACCTACAAGTGACAATATTAGCATTCACTATACATTTATAGGTTTAATTTTACTGGTGATAAAACAAAGACCAGTCAGATAAATTTGAAAATGGAGTAGCGGAACTGCTCAGAGAATACAAAAAAGGAGAGAGAACCAGTGATGTTCAGTGAATCAGCATTTGATGTCTGCTATGATTGTTTAAGCTATGATTATTATTATTATTATTATTATTATTATTATTATTATTATTATTATTATTATTAAGTAGTAGTAGTAGTAGTAGTAGTAGAAGTAAAAATTTTGAACTATTGACAAATTGCTTAAGAATATTTTATTTTATATTGAATATGAATATCTTATTACATATTTTAACATTACTAAAATTTTCAAAACTTTAAATATTTAACCCTGGCACATAGGACTCAAAATTTTGAAGATCAGAACACCAAGCTAAAGAACCTCAGAAGTTAAAAGTATTTTAATAATAGAATTTTGAACTATAAAACCTTGGAACTCATATATACGCATTTATAATTATGAATAGTTGTAACCAGGAAAAGTCAAAACTTTAATACACAAAATCCTGAATGTAAGACTTTAAGAAATCAGAAGACCTCAGAACATCAAATTCTTCAAAATAACCGAACCAGAGAATTTAGGACTCTTAAAACTTTTAATTTGTCACCTTGGAACTAAGAACTGAGAAAACTGTGAACTTTGGAACCTTGACACTTAATTCTTAATAAATATTAAATGTACAACTGTAAAATATGGAACCATAATATCAAACTACCAATCCTTAGAACATCAGAATATAGAACCTTAGAAGTAAAGCTCCTAGAACGTTGAACAATAAAACCCTTGAACTTATAATTCATGTGGAACTTTGGAACCTTGGCACTTAAATTTCTTGATGAATATTTGTAATTTTACAAGAACATGGAACCCTGGAACTTAGACCATTTACAACTTTGAATTATAGAACCTCGAACCTTGATACTCTTAGGAGGTTGAAATATGACTACTCGCAACTAGAAACTCTTAGAACTTTCTAATATGGAACCCTGGAAGTTAGAATTTAGGACTTTTAATTACAGACCATCAGAACTTCAAACTCTTAGAACTTTGAATTATCAAACTTTGTAACTAAGGACTCTTAGAACCGTAGAAATTAAACCTCATAGAATTATTATATTTGTTTAAGTTGCCTTTAATTTCACGTAATATGTTTTTACATGCTTGTAAAACATGTTTGTAAAATGACAATACTAAAATATTAATATAATGTATTAATAAACTTTAATCTAAAAGAACATATCACTCTGCAAAAAATGGCAAGTGAAAAACAACCCAATTTGAGTATCTTTCAAACATACAGCTGGGCATGTAAAACAACTAGCTGGGTTAAATGAACAACTCATCTTACTGGGTTAATTTAACCCGGCTAGTTGGTTTACATTGACTGATATACTGGGTTAATTTTAGTTTAGAAATGGCTCATTTTCTTTCCACATTTCCCTGCACTAAAATATTCAATAACCTTAGCTACACTTGTCTTCCAATACTCTTCGGTAGTTGTGGTAGTGAGTATGTGAGAGCTCACTTGGCGAGCATTCTAATTCTGTTGTTTAAGTGCTAAAATTAGCCCCATTAGCCTGAGTTTAAATAGTTAATTTTACTAGCTAATGCTAGCTGACATTAGATACCAAACTGGAGTAATTTATGTGTTAGAGTTAGAAGACAAGTAACTAATTATAGCAAAATAATGATCTGTTTAGTTATTGAGAAAAACTTTAATTTAAAATGGAATAAGGTACTTACTGATTTTCTCTCAGAAGTAAGTCACTCTTTGAAGGTGTTCGTGAACGAGACATTGAGTAGCTTTGTGTTCTAACAAGCGATCTTGCAGCAGAAAACAGTCCCCGAATGTTGGGTTTGTAACAGAAAATAAAATCTACCAGGTCGCTGAGTTGTTCCAATAAATTATATTAGGATATGCAGTAGTTAAGTTAATAGAATATGAAATAACCCAACAAAATGACCTAACTGCTCAACCCACCAACTGGGTTATGGAATAGCCCAGCACTATTTAGAGTATAATAATAATAATAATAATAATAATAATAATAATAATAATAATAATAATAATAATAATTTTATCAACTTAAAAGTATATTTTAAATGTTGCAAAGTTTGCTAAGTGCTTCACAGATCAACAATAAAAGAAAAGAGTACAAAGAAAGATAAAATAATAATAATAATAATAATAATAAAGTAATGTGTATTAATTCTTATTAAATTACATGGTGTATTAAGGTCCATTGTTATTACTATTCTTCTTCTTCTTCTTCTTCTTCTTATTATTATTATTAATACTCACGGTATTTCTTGCCCCTTTAAACGCTGCTCTCTTCCTCCGGCGGCTTTGAAGCCACTGCGCATGCGCAACACAACGCTCTCACCGCACCGGGCAGAAGAAGTTGCATCTCTTCTGTCTTCATACAAAGCTGGAAAATAAAAATAAAAAAAATCATAATTTCATATTTAAAAAAGCATGGCGATTTTTCGGAGGAGGAGAAAATGGAGCTGGGTTCGGATTTGTGTTTTATTCGTGATGGTGGCTGCGGTTTGGGCGCAAAGGTAAGACACCTTTACACACACACACACACACACACATACACACACACACACACACACACACACACAATTTAGAAACACTCGGCTGTTATTCTTCATTATAAGCGTTAATTAGAGTGTTCTTGCTTCCCGTTAAAGTGTGAATGATCCGAGCAATATGTCTCTGGTGAAGGAAACTGTGGACAGACTGCTTAAAGGATACGACATCCGGCTCAGACCCGATTTCGGAGGTAAAATATTTGATACATTTTTAATCTAAATGGTTGTAATGAGTGGCTGTGTTAATGAGCGGTTATAAAGCATGATGAAGAGTGTGCATGTGCGGACAGAGCAGAGCACAGAGCGCACCTGTAGTGTGTCTTTAAATAACTCAACACTGACCAGACTCTCTGATATCAGACTCGGATCGATAATCGCTGATCATCTAGTATCACGGTTCATAAACTGTCCCCACCCGGGTGCGTTCAAGTGCTGCTGTTATTGTGTTGGTGATGATTTGTGAGCAGAAGGAGACTGATGGAGCTTGCACTCAAGTGCAGTCTGATTCCATGAAGTGAAATGCATGTGACTGTGTGATCATTTGGGTTTTTTAAAAACTAATACTGGAGATATGTTTTTGTTGTTGTTTTGCTTCTGACCTTATTGTTCTTCTTCCACTTATTATTATTATTATTATTCCAGGTCCTCCAGTGAGAGTGGGTATGAACATCGATATCGCCAGCATAGACATGGTATCAGAAGTCAACATGGTAAGTAGCCTGCGGTGTTAAATCGTTCACTAACACCCAAGGGTTTTATGATTTTATGAAACTGTAATCTCCTCCACCGTGACAGTACAGGTCCAGTGTCGTGGCACGTAAATGTACGTGTGCACAGATGTAGCTCGCTGTCAGTTTGGAACGAAGCCGCTTTAAAGCGAAACTTGGATTTGTTTGTTGAATGCAGCATGTTTAAGGTGAAATTTTTTCCAACGGTAGAGCGAGGTAACGAAAGCAGTGTTCAACTGAGCGCAACTAAACTACCTACAGTTCTGAAATAACCTTTAATGTGCTCTGTTAACACCTACAGTGCTGAATTAACTTAGTTTCAAATGAATTTTTATTGCGTTAATAATTATTGTGAAAGCATTCTAACAGTACACACTGTGTTTTAGGGTTCTACACAGAACCTTTAAGAGTTGCCCAGGAAGCACAAATGAGGAACCTTTAAGGGTTCCAAAGTGGAACTTTATGATCATTCGCATCACTACCACTTCTAATTTCACCTTCAAGCTCTGAGTCTAAGGAGGCGTGGCCTACGTATCTGTCAGTCTCAGTGAACGAGGCGGGGCTTAACAGGATTAACACCTAGAATGTTGGACTAAACACCTACAGTGCTAAATTAACCTTGAATGTGTTGAGTCAAATGAACACCTACAGTTTTGAGTTGACCTTTAATGTGTTCAGTTAACACCTGCAGTTTAACCCTAAATGTGTTCAGGTAGGACGTATAGTGTTAGTATTAAATTAACCTTCAGTGGGATGACTCATCATGTACAGCCATGCATCATTAAAGTGTGATGGATTGACTTCTACAGTGTTGAATGAAGTCCCATAGTGTTGAAATAAACACCTATAGTGCTGAAGTAACCTTTGATGTGTTGGATTAACACCTACTGGGTTTAATTAGCACCGATCATCCTGAATTAAGCACCCATCATACCCATGGATTAACAACTATAGTGTTGAATTAAAATGAAATATCGTGAATAGTGCCAATCCAATTAGTTGGATGTTAATTCTACACGGTAGATGTTAATTCAGTACTGATATAGTTGTTTAATTCTGTTAGTACTCAGAATAAACCAGGCTTTAAGGTGAAGTCGGCTTTGTCACATTTGATCAGTGGTGCCCTTTACCAAGTGAATAAGATTATGGCCCTTTAGTATGGACCTGAAGGCAGCTGTGTCCCGATTCCTCCGCTGAACCTGTCTCCCTTCCTCAGGTGTACCCGGAACTTTATTACAGTGTGTGAACGCTCTTTGGAACTTAAGTGCACTAAAATCTTCAGAGATAATGAGACGAGGCCGATGAGTAATGTCAGCTGCTGTGAAAGTGTTTATTAGGATCTGATGACGGAAGGAGAGACCGGAGTGTGTTTTATCTGTATGCAAGAGCACCCCCTAGTGATGATGTCTGGGTGTGTGTGTGTGTGTGTGTGTGTGTGTGTGTGTGTGTGTGTTATAGCTGTGTGTGTGTGTGTGTGTGCATATGTGTGTGGGTGTATTACAGCTGTGTATGTGTGTGTGTGTGGGGGGGGTGTTAGAACTGTGTGTGTGTGTGTGTGTGTGGGGGGGGGGGGTTAGAGCTGTCTGTGTGTGTGTGTGTGTCTGTGTCTGTATTGGTGTGTTAGAGCTGTGTGTGTGGGTGTGTTAGAGCTGTGTGTGTGGGTGTGTGTGTGTGGGTGTGTTAGAGCTGTGTGTGTGGGTGTGTTAGGGCTGTGTGTGTGTGTGTGTGGGGGGGTGTTAGAGCAGTGTGTGTGGGGGGCAGGTGTTAGAGCTGTGTGTGAGGGGTGTGTGTTAGAGCTGTGTGTGTGTGTGGGGGGGGTGTTGGAGCTGTGTGTGTGTTAGAGCTGTGTGTGTGTGTGTATGTGGGTGTGTTAGATTTGTGTGTGTGTGTGGGGGGTGTTAGAGCTGTGTGTGTGTGTGTGAGGGGGGTGTTAGAGCTGTGTGTGTGTGTGTGGGGGGGGTGTTAGAGCTGTGTGTGTGTGTGTGTGTGTGTGTGTGGGGGTGTTAGAGCTGTGTGTGTGTGTGTGTGGGGGGGGGGCTGTTAGAGCTGTGTGTGTCTGTGTTGGTGTGTTAGAGCTGTGTGTGTGTGTGGGTGTGGGTGTGTTAGAGCTGTGTGTGTGTGTGAGGGGGGTATGTTAGAGCTGTGTGTGTGTGTGTGTGTGTGTGTGTGTGAGGGGGGTATGTTAGAGCTGTGTGTGTGTGTGTGTGTGAGGGGGGTATGTTAGAGCTGTGTGTGTGCGTGTGTGTGTGTGTGTGTGTGTGTGTGAGGGGGGTATGTTAGAGCTGTGTGTGTGTGTGTGTGTGTGTGTGTGTGTGTGTGTGTGAGGGTGGTATGTTAGAGCTGTGTGTGTGTGTGTGTGTGAGGGGGGTATGTTAGAGCTGTGTGTGTGTGTGTGTGTGTGTGTGTGTGTGTGTGTGTGTGTGTGTGTGTGTGTGTGTGTGGTTAAGACAGTGGGTAAGGTTCAGTTAGCATTACTGAAGGTTGAATGTGAAGCAGTTGTGTTCCTGTGTGTGTTTCATTGCTGTGTGATATTTTATCGTTAGAAAGCGACGACTCTTGTTGTTTTTTGCGTGTTTGTTTTTTCAAAAAAAACCAAACACTTGTTTTTTCTTTGATTGCAAAATAATTTTTTGTTAATTTTTTTACCCAGAACTCAGTAAATAAAAATATAATAATAAAAAAAGAACCTCTCATTGAAAGCTCAACAGATAGATATTTATTTCAACAGTTTTTCGACTCAAGATTGCGTTAACTGAAACCGAGGACCTTAGAAGAAAACTTTAAGCTCCTCCCACTTTGCACAATTGTGTCACGTCATATATCTTTACAAAGGTTTTTTTCCTGCGTTATACATGGGTTTACATCTCAGCAGCAGCAGCAGCTCGTGGTGTTAGGTTTTGGTGTTACAGGACGACGTTAACGAGGACGTAGCCTGGAGCGGGATGAAGTCTAGACGCTATCACGCTCGCGCTACAGACGACTGGCGAGTGAAAGTTTAGAGCAAGCCTGTAATTTACAGAAGATGATATTCGACAACACAAGTTTAATACATTTAATTCCAATTATTTTCTATAAATCTTGCTTTAAGAATCACGCTCACTAGAGTGGAAAAGTAAAATCACTTTTTATTTTTAGAATCAAATATCAAAAATCTTCTAAAAGCTATTAGATCAGTTATATATATAGAATTTCTCAAAATGTTAATAATTCATGGATTATATTCTGACAACAGGGGAACTGTATTTCCCAATAAACTGTTCTGTAAAAGACGTCATTTTTTTCAGAAGTGTCTAATTTGAACTGTAACTTCATAACAGCAAAAAAGACGAGATTTCTTTATTTATTTATCATGCAAATGTATGCATATTTAATTCAATGAAACCTCATTTACATAAATGTACATTTCTGAACAAATATTTACAAGAATTTTATTAATTGACTGGTAAAAATTCCATTTAAAAAATGACTTTGTACTCTTAAAATTGGGTTCTTTAAGGGCTCACAAGATGATTAAAGGTTCTTAAAAAGGTTCCTAAAAGGTTCTACTTGAAACATCTGTTGTATATACAGAACCTTTGAAGGTTCTCTGAAGGACAGCCAAGGAACCCTTAAGAGCTCTTAATTTTCAAACTTTCACCTAAGGAGGTGTGACCTGTCAATCACAGTGAAGGAGGTGTGGCCTCTGTACTTGTCAGTCATAGTGAAGCAGGTGTGGCCTTTGTACCTGTCAGTCACAGTGAAGGAGGTGTGGCCTCTGTACTTGTCAGTCATAGTGAAGCAGGTGTGGCCTCTGTACCTGTCAGTCACAGTGAAGGAGGTGTGCCCTCTGTACCTGTCAGTCACAGTGAAGGAGGTGTGCCCTCTGTACCTGTCAGTCACAGTGAAGGAGGTGTGACCTTTGTACCTGTCAGTCACAGTGAAGGAGGTGTGACCTTTGTACCTGTCAGTCACAGTGAAGGAGGTGTGGTCTCTGTTCCTGTCAGTCACAGTGAAGGAGGTGTGGTCTCTGTTCCTGTGTGTCACAGTGAAGGAGGTGTGGTCTCTGTTCCTGTCAGTCACAGTGAAGGAGGTGTGGTCTCTGTTCCTGTCAGTCACAGTGAAGGAGGTGTGCCCTCTGTACCTGTCAGTCACAGTGAAGGAGGTGTGGCCTCTGTACCTGTCAGTCACAGTGAAGGAGGTGTGGCCTTTGTACCTGTCAGTCACAGTGAAGGAGGTGTGCCCTCTGTACCTGTCAGTCACAGTGAAGGAGGTGTGACCTTTGTACCTGTCAGTCACAGTGAAGGAGGTGTGACCTTTGTACCTGTCAGTCACAGTGAAGGAGGTGTGGTCTCTGTTCCTGTCAGTCACAGTGAAGGAGGTGTGGTCTCTGTTCCTGTCAGTCACAGTGAAGGAGGTGTGGCCTCTGTACTTGTCAGTCATAGTGAAGCAGGTGTGGCCTCTGTGCCTGTGTGTCACAGTGAAGGAGGCGTGGCCTTTGTACCTGTCAGTCACAGTGAAGGAGGTGTGCCCTCTGTACCTGTCAGTCACAGTGAAGGAGGTGTGGTCTCGTGTGTGTGTTTGTGTCTATGTGTGTGTGTGTGTGTGTTAGTGAGAGAGAGAGAGAGAGAGAGAGAGAGAGAGTTTAAATAATGTTATTACAAGGCCAAGGCCCGTGTCTCGCTGCACTGAAAGCTCAGTGTTTGTACTCGCTCATCTGGATTAAACATTTATTTTGCACTACGCTAACGTTACACAGCTCCCTGCGGCTAACACACTCTCGACCCTGACACTGCAAGCGAGGGATCAGTGAACACAGCTGAGATTAACGGGGGGAAATAAAGAGACGCAGAGCTGGACAGGACTGAGGAGCTGAACACAAATGACTAATAAACAACCACATCCCATTTATTATATAAACAAACAAACAAACAATTAAATAAATGCAAACTTTTCCATAAATTCTTAATTAGAATTAGCAAATTACTTAATAATCATGTTTTAATCATTGTAATTAGTCATGGTATTGTTGTTGAACAGAATTCTGCAGTAGATATACTGTACATAAATACATACATTAGATAAATTACTTTTAATATATATATATATAATTAATTAACAAATTACTTTGACAATTACAAAGTGACTTTGAAATTGTCATTGGTGATTTTGTAATAATTTTAAATGCAATAATTTCATTTTTGTAGGATTTCTTTTTAATAAACTTGTCTATTTTATATTCAAATCCTAATGCTAAACTGGTAGCTATAAACTCCATTACTTATTAGCTGCATTATCCTTGCAACATAATGAGATATTTTAAAGAATATTTCCTATTTTAATCATTTAATGACAGCAAATAATGGTTAAAAATTCTGTTGTCCTGAAGTACAGAGAGATGCTTAAAGCACAGCGAGTTTTGGAAGTGTGGCAGTGAACATTTTTATTTCTCTTGAACTTTTATTAAATGGTGAAAATGGATCATTAGGGTGGAGCGCATTACTCTACAGTAAGAAGTTTGCAGCAGGTATGATGTGATTACAGCACGATTTATAAAAGGTTACACATGATTACAGGTAGAGGAGCTGAGGCTAAAACTTCCTGACATTGTGTTTTCTGGGGAGGTCGTGTTCTTCTCACTGCTTCAGGCTGGACATGATTCATGATGGAGATGTTGAAAATACAAATAAAAGAGCAAAAGTGAAACCAAGGGCTAAAGTGGTCCAGCATTGCAGAGTTGATTTTATTTCTCTCAGACTGGCGGTTCTTTAGGATTTTACCAGGTTGATCAAATCAGAAATGATCATGACAGTAAAATTAGATCCAATTTCTAGTACATAATTAGACCTTATCATGATGGTACAATCAAATCAAATCATGGTGGTACAATCAGACCTGGTCATGATGGTACAATTCATATCCAGTCATGGTAGTACAGTCAGACCTGATCATTGTTGTACAATTCAGATCTAATTGTGATGGTACAATTAGTTCTGATCATATTTGTACAATCAGATCGTTTCATGATAGTCCAGTCAGATTCCATCGAGATGGTACAATCAGAACTGAAAATGCTGGTATCTTGACAAACACTATTTGCTAATCTTGAGTCTGCACCATACAGACTCCCGTGAGCTGGTGTTGAGAAGTGTTTTTTGTTTGCTTTATAAAAAAAAAAGCAGAATCCCATAGGAAGCTGGCCTACTGTTTCACCAAATAAGAATGTAAGGCATTCGATAAAGGTGAAGATAAAGGTGAGTGTGTGATCTTCATTGATCCAAACAGGTCCACAGAATACAAAATTTCCAAGAGGAATGTCATTTATTGATGTTCTGAGGATAAAGACATCATAAAGAAAGTTTCTCAGAAACCAAAAGAGGGCATGAGAACCTGAGAATGGCAAGAAATCAGCTTTAGATTGCAGTTCAGAAACATATAAATATAAACTTGCTTGAAATGTCAACCAGTTTTGGAGAGGTAATAATAAGGCAAAATGTGTGTGTGTGTGTGTGTGTGTGTGTGTGTGTGTGTGTGTGTGTGTGTGCGCGTGTGTGTGTGTGTATGTGTGTGTGTCATATGATCAGCCGTAATATAAAAGACACCTGCCTAATATTGTGTAGGTCCTCCTTATGCCACCAAAACAGCTATGACCACTGAGGCATGGACTCCACAAAATCTCTGAAGGTGTGCTGTGGTATCTGGCACCAAGACATTAGCAGCAGATCCTTTAAGTCCTACAAGATGTGAGGTGGGGCCTCCATGTATCAGACTTGTTTGTCCAGCACATTCCACAGACGCTCAATTGGATTGAGATCTGGGGAATTTGGAGGACGAGTCAACACCTTGAACTCTTTTTCCTCAAAACCATTCCTGAACAATTTTTGCAGTGTGGCAAGACCCATTATACTGCTGAAAGAGGTCACTGACATTAGGGAATACCGTTGCCATGAAGGGGTGTACTTGGGTCTGCAGCACTGCTTATGTATATCTCAAAAAGTAACATCCATATGAAAGATAGGACCCATGGTTTCCCAGCAGAACATTGCCCAGAGCATCACACTGCCTGTGCCAGCTCATCTGCAGCAACGTGATTCATCAGACCAGGCCACCTTCTTCCATTGCTCCATGGTCCAGTTCTGATGCTCATATGCTCATTGTAGGAGCTTTCGGTGGTGGACAGTGGTCAGCATGGGCACTCTGCCCGGTCTGCAGCTACACAGCTCCGTATGCACTGTGTCTTCTGATACCTTTCTATCAACAGTAACATTTTCAGCAATTTGTGCTACAGTAGTTCTTCTCTATGATCGGACCAGACAGAATGACTCTACTCTAGTCTTAAACCATAGAGACCAAGTCAAGTCCAGATTTCCATGTCATAAACTCTAGTTGAGTCCAAACTCCCAAACTGACAAGGCTGAGTCAATACTTGAGTCGATTCAGTCAAGTCAGAGTCAAGTGCATTGTCACAATTTGTAGAGACTAAGTCAAGTCTAGAGTGCAAGGCCACAATGTCTGAATTGAGTCCAGAGTCACAAGCCATTAAGACTGAGTCACAAGCTAAGAGGCCAAGTCTAGAGACACAAATGAAAGAGTCAAATCCAGAGGCAAATTAGATTAGTAGTTCAAAGTCAGACTCAAGTTCAGAGTCCCAAGCTGTATAGAGCAAGTATAGTCCAGAGTGCAAGGCTGTAAAGTTCCAGTCAAGTCATATCCCAAATCAATTTGAGTCTAGAATCCAAAGTCTAAGTCTAGAGTCATATCCAGAGACCGACTTGAGCCCAGGGCCCCTAAACTGTCGAGACAGAGTTGAGTCCAGAGTCCCAGATTATTATTAAGTCCAGAATTCTAGAACACAGAGTCCAAGTCAAGTCCAAAGTCCTAAACTGTAGAGCCTGACTCGAGTCCAAAGTCCCAAGCCATAGAGATTGAGTACATTGTAGAATACCTGTAAGTAAAATGATCTGCCACCCAAATGGAGGTCCCTTAGTGATCTACTTTCATTGATGAACAGGGTAGAGGGAGCTGATACAGATGGGATACATGCAGCATGTATATACTATATCAGTGGTTCTCAAACTGGGGGCCGCCAGATGGTGCGGGGGGGGGGGGGGGGGTAGGCATAGAAATTCTAGAACATTGTTTTTTTTATTATTATTATTATTTTACCTGTATGTAAGTGAGGATTGTGAACCTTTACACTATGATGTACATAAAAATGACGCTCATAAGACTATTTAAAATGGATAAGTTTTTAAGACTATAGACTATTTAAAATGGATAAGTTTTTAGATAGAGGACGTGGTCTCTTATACAGAAGAGCCTAGTGTGAAAAAAACGAATCTGTGAAAATCTGACGACTCTAGGGGGCCATAAAGGGACACACCCTGCACAAGGGGGCCCTCACGTCGAAAAAATTTGAGAACCACTGTACTATATACTGCATTTCCTGATTTTAAACCTCATATTTGTCTTGCTTGGTATGTAAGTGTTGAGTCTATTAGCATGTTCTTGTTTGCTCAGAGCTGAATTATGTGCTCGGTACACTCATTCTCTCTCGTGTGTGATCAACTGAGCCGCTGCTTCAATATGCTCGCAACACAACTGAGAAACCTCCATATGGCTTAAATTAGATATAAATAAGGCAGTTTGCATGATGGCTTAGTGAGCAGCTGCTGTCTGAAAGAGTGTAGAAGACAAGATGAGGTGGTGCTGATTGAATCTCTCCCTTCCACTTTATGGCTAATATGAAAATATATTAGTCAATTATATTTAAGCTGTTTCTTATTAGCATCCGTATCGGTTTTCTATCTCTTCAATATAACTTGATATATTTCCATTTTTTTACAGCAAAAAATCATATCACTAATAATGTTTAGGTAATTACCGCTTTCTTCCACTTTTCCATTTTTTATGACTCATAAGTCTAGAAGTCAAAGTCATGATATGGATCATAAACGTTTGAAGTTGGAGTCAAGTTACGAATCATAAAGTAAGTTGGTGAGTCATAAGTGCTGTAGTTTGAATCAAGTTGCAAATCACAGGCTTTTAAGTTACATTTTAAGAGTTTAGTTTAAGAGTTATGTTGAAAATCATAAGCATTTGAAACACTTGTTAATTTGCCAATCATAAGCTTTAAAACATGAGTAGAGTTGCGAGTCAGATGCTTTTAAACTGGAGTTGAATTTTAAGTTTTTAAGTTGGAGTCAAATTGCGAATCACAAGTTTTGAAGTCTGAATCAAATTCTGAATCATAAGCGTTACCGATTGAGTCAAATTGAGAATGATAAGATTTGAAGATTGAGTCTAATTGTGAATTATAAGATTTGAAGACTGAGTCTAATTGTGAATCATAAGCTTTACAGATAGAGTCAAAGTGCGAATCATAAGATTTGAAGACTGAGTCAAATTGTGAATCATAAGATTTGAAGACTGATTCAAATTGTGAATCATAAGATTTGAAGACTGACTCAAATTGTGAATCATCAGATTTGAAGACTGATTCAAACTGTGAATCATCAGATTTGAAGACTGAGTCAAATTGTGAGCCTTAAGATGTGAAGACTGACTCAAATTGTGAATCATAAGCTTTACAGATTGAGTCACACTTAGTCGAGTTATTTCAGTAGAGAAAAATTTATACTAATACACACTATTATACTGTGTCATGTTAGTCAAATACATTATTCTTAAGCTACAGACGTTTTCCCTTATATTTCATTAATTTATTACTTTTGCCTAATCTGTAAACATGAACTGTTATTAACTACTAGACTGTTTTTTTTGTTTTTGTTTTTTTTTTTGCATCGTTGTCACTTTAATTGCAGCTTTTAAATCCAAAATTAAATCTGAATCATATTTCTACATTTCTGGACGTTTGTGATGTTTGTGTTAATGCTGGAGGGAGAACCGGTGGATTAATGACTGTCAGCATGTGGCTGTAACCTTTTCAAAACACTGCGACTGTATGGGTTCATGTGCGTGTGTGTGTGTGAGTGTGTGTGTGCGTGTGTGTGTGCGTGTGTGTGTGCGTGTGTGTGTGCGTGTGTGTGTGCGTGTGTGTGTGCGTGTGTGTGTGCGTGTGTGCGTGTGCGTGTGCGTGTGTGCGTGTGCGTGTGTGTGTGCGTGTGTGTGTGCGTGTGTGTGTGTGTGTGTGTGTGTGTGTTTGTGTATCTGGGCCTTTTTAAAAGGCTGTACATGATTCATCAACATGAGTCAAGGCAGTGGGTTTAAAGCCGTCGCTGATTATGCGGGTACGATGTTGCAGTCATATTATTATACATTATTATATAATCCAGCAAATGCTACACAACATTTTGGAATTGAACAAGGCTTTTTTTATCTTCTGAGGAGATTGAAAATGTTGAATTTAGAGATGATCACTGTGTAATGCTCGAAAACAAATCAGATTATCATAAGCCATGCCAAGTTTACTGTCATAACAGAGACGGAAACAAGATTTTATTATTATTATTATTTCTTGCTAGGGCTGGATGATTTGACAAAAAATATTTCTACAGTATACAATGTGTATTACAGTATACTGTATAGGTTTGCTAATAAACTGGCAGCAAAATAGCAGTGTTGTACTAGAGAAAATACAAAAATAAACAAAAACATTGACAATAGCAATTACAATGATTGCAAGTAGATTTGTACTGATAAAATAATAATGTAAAATGAAATCTATTAGTAATTAAAAATGTAATAATGACACATCTGTGTAGTCAAGTAAGTCCTTAAAAAAAAAGAAAATTAAAAACAAGATAATGCCCAATGACTTCCTGAAAATTCCTAAAGGTAGTGATAAATGCTCAGAAACAATAAGTATGCTCAAAATGGTTCTCCAGGGGTCTTTTAAGTGTTCAATACTCTTAAATAGAAATATTAAGAGTTCCCCTGAAAGGACGACCAAAGAATTCAGAAGCTAAATGTTCTAACCTGAATTCCTGCATTTACTCAGCATCAATACAACCCCTTTTATCCCCCCTTCTCTGAGGATTTATTGGTTTACAGCGTTGGTGTAAATGTCCAGCTCCATTAGCTCCCATTCCGTCCACACACTCGGCCGGTTCCATCATTTGGAGTGTAACGCAGCACCTGTCATATGGTTCTGTGGTGTTGAACTGAATCCACTGTGAGTCAGATAATTGTTTACTCATAAAACCTTTAGCAACACATTTTTTTGTCGCTGTGGTGCTGGTACAGAGGGAGACAACCGGACAAATCGTATAAACCTGACAGATAGTGAGTGAACAATGCAGCGTTTACGGTTTACCAAATAATAAAAGGAAAAGGAGGCGACGATCTGAGCGAGTCAGGAGTGAAAATCACACATGGATACTGAGCTGGTGAATAAGTAAAGGCGTTAAGGTATTCTATCACTGAGAACCTTCATTTCTCTAGTTGTGTGCATTTCAAGACTTCCTGTATCCGTCTGTTATGCTTCAGAAAGAGGGCGTGTACGTATTCCAGCCTCTCTTATTTCTCTCTCTTCAAATGAATAAGACAACGCACTGACACTAGCTGCATTTACATGGACAACATTAATCCACTCTTAATCCGATTAAGACCATACTCTAATTAAGTAACTACCATGTAAACAGCAATTTTTACTTACCTGAATCTAATTAAGGTCATAATCGAAGTAAGCAATAATCTAATTAAGACAGGTGGAGTACTCCTGTTTTAGTCGCATTATGGACGTGTATTACAGACATGTAAACACCTTAATCACATTATGAACGTTGTGTGGGACTTTTCACCGCATTTTGCGACAGGACACGATCACACACGGCAGTTTTATGTTTTACAGCGGACAAGAGGGTTCGGCTGTGTCCCAAATCGCATACTTTCCTACTGTAGGCCTGTAGTGGGGAAAAATACATGTATCTCGGCTGCTATATAGACGGTAACTACGCGATTTGGGACGCACCCACCTCTTCAAGCAGTTGTCTATTAGCACGTACAGCATGACAAATAATTAACTGCACTTAAAGCGTTCGTAAAAAAATTTAATAAAAACACCCAAAACTGTATACGGTACCACAACGACGACGAACTGTATGTTGATACGTGAAATTCTGGAGGGACGTCGGACGGCGTGGCAGGGTGACGTAATGACGCGGGCAGTTAATCTAATTATATTCTAAAACATGTAAAACGGGAACATGACAGGAGTATTCTAAAAGCGACTCATGTAAACATCTTAATCACAATATTATCTTACTCAGAATAAGGTCAATACTTAGATTACTGCTGTCCATGTAAACGTAGTCACTGACACTGGAGACTCCTTCCATAAATGTTTTATCCTTTTCTGGTCTCCTTTTATGGATACCTTTTGTTGGCGTCACAAACAAAATAACCAACTGATAAAAATATAAAATATAAAAATATATATATTAAAAATATGTAAAGAAAAATAGACAAGAAGAAAGAACCTTGTGTAAATGTGCTGAAAATGTTTAGAATTAGAAGATGAAAACGGATGAGCTTCGGTGTGTTTGTCCAGCATTTGACCTCAAAATGTAGGTTTGTTTTGCCTTCATAGCAGGCAAATCCACATCGTTCCACCACACACCGGATTATACGTCTTAAAAGTCCAACATTCATTTGAGGTGGAATTAATATCTTGAGTTGTTTCCGCTTTTTTATTTTTTTATTTTTGTAATTAAGTAGCATGTCATGTACATGAATAGCATTTTAATAAATGTAAGTGTTATATAAAAGCCTGAGAATTATTCAGGGTCAAATTATTTAGTTGAAAAATCGATTTGCGATGTTGAAGCAAAGTGGAGAATTTAATGATCTACTGCCTCATTTGCATATGTAAATATGCTCATTGTAGTAGAAAGAAAAATTTGCATCGTTCAGCAGGTTCACATGTATTTTTATTACAAGGAAAAGGAAATAAATAATAATACCTGGCCTGTTACATTTTCAGAGCAGAAAATTGACAAATAATTTGTTTTATTAGTGTGTGTGTGTGTGTGTGTGTGTGTGTGTGTGTGTGTGTGTGTGCGTGTGTGTGTGTGTGTGAGAGAGAGAGAGAGAGAGAGAGAGAGTCAGAAACCCAGCTGCTGATGCATTAAGTGAAAATTTTGGGTGTAAAAATCATTAAAACTTTATAGAATATCACTGACGATGAGCATGAGTCTCAAATCCCTCACTTAAGATTAGGCGCATTTCATTTCGCTTTAAGGAACAGCTGCGAAAGTTCTCCAGGTGGAGGTCGGCGTAACATTCTCCATTTACACCGCCATTAGGCTAATGAACGTCGATCCAAACGAGTGCAGTAAGCACCGTGTTTAGCCGCTCACTAATTGTCGTAATGGCCGCCGTTGCACTTTAATGTTCCCCCGTATTCTTTTCCGACCGCTTTGATCAAATATCAGAACCGTAATAAACCTTTTTACGCTCTGGCTCTCATTATTGAGCTAATGAAACACACCGAGGTTTTGTTCTGTTTAAGAGCCAACCGATGTTAATGTTAATGTTTTCTCACTGAACAAATTAACGGGAGGTCGTAGAACCGTAGACTCGGGACTATATCCGTGTTCTTCATCTGATTGCTGTTAAACTCATCACCTCGGCATTCCTTAAGCTCCTGATGGGAAACTCTGTGAAATGAAGTGGCTCTAAACTGAAATGGAGACACACGAATGGAATACGTCACATGCTACAACATGAATATGCTAATTAAGCTAATAAAACCACCCTGTTAAAAACTTAAGTTTATACTGAACCCTTAAGGCTTCTTCGGTTTCTATGTGGAACCCTACAACAGTGTTGTAGGGTCCCACATAGAAGTGTTCCTATCAGTAGAATCTTTTTTTTTTTTTTGGAAGCTAAGAACGCTTATTTAATGATCCCTTAAATAACTAAAGTGTATACATTAAAATCCTTAATTATAGAAGAACCCTTTTCTAAGAGTTCCTCATTGGTTCTTCTATAATTAAGGGTTCTAAAACTGTGCAAGAAAAACTAGCATAAGGGAACAGAAATGAACTTCAAAACTTTATTTATTATTTATTATGTATTATTATATTCGTTATTAAATATTATTGTAAAGTATAACATTTTTGTAACTGTAGGTCTACGCTTTAAACTATACGTTAGCATTAGCATTTTCATGAACCAACCGGAATTTGACAAATTTTGCTTTGTTTGTCTCTTGTATTTATTATATAATGTTTAGTAACATTATTATTATTGACAGATGCTTGGTGACGTTTCTCCCTGTTCACTTCAGCTTCAGTTAAATGCTGTTATCTTCTCACCCTTTAGCGAGAATTAGCGTAAAGTTCTGGCCGTCATAGCGTCGTTCTCAGCCGACTCTTCAGCTCCGTCATTACAGACTGGACTCGACTCGACTCGATGCTCGGTGCTCGGAGCTTCCACTTGTCTGGTGCTTAAGCGCAGAGAGCTGTCAGGGCTAATTAGTGATAAAAGAGTCGAGTTCCACTCAAAGCCCGAGAATAAAATCAGGAAATGAGGCGTTAATGGGGTTTCTGGTTTTTGCGACTAAATTTCCCACAAAACCCACGGACAGGCTGCAGCTCTCTCTTCTGCTGTAAAGAGTTTTAATCTCTTAACGATCTTTTTATTTTATTTGTAACTACTGCTACAATGTCATTAGCATCTAATTAAAGTCTAAAAAAATTAAAGCCTAAACACGAGTTTCATTATATTTCTAATTAATTTAATGATTATTTTAAACATTTTTAATGTTTTTTAATGTTTTAATTTTTTAATGAAGGAAGGAGTGGAGGAGGTTTTTGTCGTGTTTAATTACATTTCAGAAAGTTATTATTACATTAATAACATTACACATAGCACCAAAACTTTCTACTATACAATAACCTATAACAATTCTGTAACTAACTAAAGCAGCATAAAAATAAAATCTGAAATGAACCATCTGAAAATAAATAAATAAATAAATAAAAGGGTCAAAACAATTAAATCAAACAAAAGCAATAAAAAAAATTAAATTAAAAAATTATATATATATATATATATATATATATATATATATATATATATATATATATGGAAAGGGAAAGTCTAAAATAATACTTGAATGTATTTCAAAATTTAAAATAAAATAAAAAAGTCAATTAAACCTACTGACCTGCTTTTTTAATAAATAAAATTGTTAAAACATTAAAATAAAACAAACAGACAAAAGGAAAACAATACAATCAAATAATGCTTGGAAGATCAAAAATGAAATGGAATGATCATTTGACCCTCTTTACTTCAAAAATTAAAACATGGACAGTCAAAAAGGGAAAATAAATCAAATAAAACAATGAAACAAAAAGAAAATAGAAAGTAATATTAGGAAGGTCAAAATAAATAAAAGGAAATATACAAATACTTGGAAAGTCATACAGGGAATAAAACAAAATAAAATACAAAATAATGCATAAAGTACATTGAAGAATGTTTTGTGGCTTTAATGCTGACACAACTTAACATTTAAACTCCATTATCACACTTGCTTTGTAAACATTCGTAGCCTAATGCTGGAGCTGGAGATCAGTGTGAAATCCATCAGTGTGGCCATGTCACATTCTTCTAAACTTCTAATGACCTCTCAGCTTTACACCTTTTACATCAGTTACCACAGCAATGTGACTGTTTGTGTGTGTGTGTGTGTGTGTGTGTGTGTGTGAATTTGAGGCGGTGTTATGAGTTTTCTTGTTGCCTGGAGACAGAGACGGACACAGGAGTGTGATAATGAGAATAAATAAAGTTCCGAGCAGAAGAAGTGTGAGGTAAAAAAAATATATATATTAAAAAAATAAAACTTTTATAAAACTGAAGTGTTAAAAAAAAGTTCCTTTTGTGAAATTCTACAAACGGTCCAAATAAAAGACTGAAAAGTTTATCTTAAAAGTTTACTAACGTGAGGGGTTTTTGTGTGAGTTAGTTGTTCTGGATAGCTGTGACAAGAAACCGAAACACCTGTGTGTGTGTGTGTGTGTGTGTGTGTGTGTGTGTGTGTGTGTGTGTGTGTGTGTGTGTGTGTGTGTGTGTGTATGTAATGAAAAGTGATAAATGCTGTATAAACCTATAAACTGTTCTGCAATGAAAACTCATTATTTAGCTCATTTGAGACGATTCATTAATTAAATGTATTCATTATTAAAACTTAGTCAAAAGAATCTTATTTGGTCTTTAAATAGCAGAAAGAGACTTTTGGAAGTTTAATACCTGCCTTTCAGTTGTATTCATTTACACCATCTCACTTCCTGAACCGATTTTTTCATTTTTTCTGAAATAGATTTGTCATCTATTACTAGACAAGTGTTCAAGATGGCGGCGCACACAGTTGCTGCGGCTCACGGCCCTCCTTTCAAAAAAAAAAAGGAGTGGTTCTTAATTTCATTGTACATGTGTATAGTGACAATAAAAAGGCATTCATTCATTCATTGCATTGACTCCGCCCACTATTTTACACATAATAAAACATGGTCTCGGCTGTGCCTCCTGGGTGGGCAGGATATACTGTCTCTCTCTCTCCCCTTGTTAATCAAAGTAACACTAGCCAATCATGGACATTTGTGAGCTCGTGTATGCAGAAGAGGGTAGAGAGCGCTCTCCTCTGAAAAGGTGTGCGTGTTACTGTTTGGCTTCAAATCCAACACATCTGTCCGTAAATAAATAAATTAATTAAGTAATTTAAAAAAATCTATAAAAATGAAATAAAAATAACATTTAGGAAGGGCAAAAAGAAAAAAAGATCACAGTAAATAATAATAGGAAGAATGACATGAAAAATAAAATAAAACAAGGAAGGTCAAAAGAAAAAAAAACAATAGAATAAATAAAAAGAAAATATTACTAGGAAGAGAAATAAATAAATAACATACAAATAAATGAAAATTTTAAATAGAAAGGTACAAAAACGGTTGCTAATCCAAAGCTAACTGATGGCTTTTTAAATAGCGTGTCCAATCACACAATGTTAGCGCTGATATGAATGGAACTCATTAAGAAGCTTTTGTTTAAGATGCTGTTTATTGCTAATTAATCTAATAAATCATGTAGTATTAATGTTAACACAGATTAGCGCAATGCTAACCCCAGTGTCGATTTAAACCATGTAGAGTGTGTGTTATAGCTAATACACCTCGCAGCTCTGCACTAGTCGCTAGTTCGTTAGCGCTGGATATATTTCCTGCACTGTAAAGCGTTTGCGTGTTTCTTCTTCTGGTCCTCATCGACTCGCTGCACTTCTTCCACAGCTGTCATCCTCTTTTCCTCATGCTCGCTCTCATTCTGCCTGAGCCAACACCCCCCCCCCTTCCCCCACCATTCGCATCACTTCCTCCTCTTCTTTCTTTCATCCTCTCCATCATCATCATCATCATCATCACTGCTCTGCTCCAGAGCTCTTTGATCAGCTGCATCCGAAGCCACTCGCTGTGAATCGAAGCATCTTCCTAAAACCTCGGCCAAGATTTTTAATTAAAGATCCGGGACACAGCCGAGCAGCTGGAGACGCTCACATCGGAGTGACGGAGCGGGAAACTGGGCCGCCGTCGACAGGAAGTAGCACGCGAATAAAACTCTAGCTTCAAATATATCAGCACCCCACTGAAGGATTTAGCGTATGCTAATGTTACCGTTGTCCGGTTGACCTGGAGTTTGTTTGTTTGTTTGTTTGTTTGTTTCATCCAATTCAGGTATTTTTTGTGCGAGATCTAAATGATTGTGCTTTCCCATGATGCACTGTATGTCAGGGTGTAAAAAAGACGTCTTATACAGTAATAAGGTTAAAATCATGAAAGATTAAAAAAAAAATAAAATGACCCATACTTCCTAAAAATAAATAGAATATATATATATATATATATAGAGAGAGAGAATAGAAAATAAAATAAAAAACAATAAAATAAAACAAAACAGGGAAGGTTTCAGAAAAAAACAGAAAATAAAATCTAATAAAATAAAAAAGAATACTAAGAAGGGCAAATGGAAAATATTTATACAGCAATAAAGTTAATTACAATAAAACAAGGACGCTCAAATTAATGTAATTAATAAATTAATAATTTTTTTAAAAAACCATAAAAGGAAATATAATGAATTACAATTTTAAAAAAGAATTTAGTACAGTCAAAAGAAAATATTCATATTAAATTAAATAATAATAAAAAGACCAAAAGAAAAAAAAAAACATAGTAAAATAAATTAATTAACTTTAAATATGTGTGTGTGTGTGTGTGTGTGTGTGTGTGTGTGTTTGACGATGACCTCTCTGCACCATCTTTAAAAAAAAATAAATGAATGGACCAATCAGACATCACTTTATGACAGGACGTGACCTTCTTTTGACTCTTTATAATTAGTTTTAATTAGAATTGGACAAAACGCGTTAATTCTCTGGCAGTAAAAATGGAATAAATGTGTGCTGTAGTGAAACATGCTGTTCAGGTTCGTTAGCTCGAATTCTGATATGACGTTAAATAATGCGCTAACGAGGTTTTCCAGGCTTTTCTTATGAAAAGCTTACGTGTTAATGAGCCCTTCAGTGGTCTTCCAGCTAAATGCTAATTCCAGTGAACAGATTCTCCTGCTGTTTGTTGTGCAGATATGACAGATGGAGGACATGTACAGATGAGGAGAAAGAAGAAGAAAGATGAAAGGAGTTAATAAGGCGAGGCAGGATGAGAGTTTGAAATCATCATGACCATCATCATCATCATCATCATCTCACCCACTAAAGATGTCGAAAATTCAGAAAAAAATTTACACTGAGGCATAAAACAGTTTTTATTCCTTATACATTAAGTTTAATGCTAAATCTTTCACAGAATTTCTGATGATAGCTAAATGCTAGCTTGCTAACAAGGCGCTTTTTTCAATCCTTGTCCGATGTTAGGCTGTTTTACAAACGCTAACTTGTTAAGAACAGCCTCCTTCACAAGGCTTTTTTAGGCTTTATTATTAACGCTAACTTGCTAACAAGAATTTTTAAAGGAAATTTTTCCCACGTATTGCTGTTTTTTAAAAACGTACCAGCGCAGCTTTTTAGGTCTGACCCCTGATCTCGCTCTAGTATTAACTCTAAATACCTCATGATCATGTTTATTTATATTTTTGAATCTTTATAACTAAATGCGAACTTGTTTTTTTGAGGTGTTTTTGTCAGACCTGATTGTTCACAAGACATCTTTAGGTCTTATTAATTAATACTTGCTAACTGGACTGACTCAGGAATCCTATTACATTGTGACTTCTTAAAATGGCTTCCTGAGGCATTATTGCTAAAAGCTAAGTCAGTAGCTAACAGAGTTCTCCCTCAACGCCTTTACACTTTACATCTGAAACTCATTATTAAGGGCTTTTGAGGCATTTTGGATGTCTTATTACTAAATACTAACTCGCTAACAATTTATAAAGACTAGCTAAGTTAAGCTTTATTGCTATAAATATTGTCCTTGTAACTGTACATCGTCTTTATATCAAGGTTGTGGTTTTTTAGGCCTTTTTATTCAGTGCTAACTCACTAATCTTTTTCACTTGTTACAAAATGCTAATTTGCTAACATTTTTAAAGACTTGTTTTTGAACACTGACTTTTGAGAGTTTTCTTTAGAGCTTATTTTTTAGGCCCAATTACTTCAAGCTAACTTACTAATAGAACTTTTTGAGGCATTATTGTTAAATGCTAAGTCCGTTTACAAGGCTTTTTGAGGTTTATTTTTGAGGAAGCTTTGCTACTAGAAAGTTTTAGAAAGTTTGCTACTAAACTCAAGACTTTTAAGACTTTAAGAGGTTTTGAGGCTAACGTGCTAAGAGGCTTTTTAAAGGCTTGGTACTACATGCTAAGAGACTAGTATGTCCTTTTGAGGCCTAATTGCTAACCGTTGCAGATCGTTAGCAGATGGTGGTTGAGACAGACAGCAAGGCGTTTTGAAATCGATTCCTGGCTGTGTGTGTGTGTGTGTGTGTGTGTGTGTGTGTGTGTGTGTGTGTGTGTGTGTGTGTGTGTGGTGAGAGTAGAAGCTGAAGCGTGAGCGGCTCACACACTCGGCCGTGTTTGTGTCTGTCGAGAGGATTGACAGCGTATTGTTGAGCGGTGCTCAGTGTTTCTCTCCTCCTGTGTGAATCTCTCCTCCTCCTCCTCCTGTAGTCTTTCTCTAACGAGAGCAAGTTAATGGCCGCTGATGGTTTCTTCTGCTCATTGTGGAACTGCTTGATCAGATTTGGGCGGCGCCCGGCTTACCAACCATCACTTTAACAGCCGAGTTTATTACTAAATTGGAGTCTCTCTCTCTCTCTCTCTCTCTCTCTCTCTCTCTCTCTCTCTCACACACACACACACACACACACACACACACACACACACACACACACACACACACACATTGCATAGAGGAGCTGAAAGGAAGTAGGGGTCAAAGGTCAGGATTACACTGAAACACCTTCAGTTGAATTTCCATGCAGGATTTTACTCCCTAATAAACCCTGAGTGTTGTGGAGTTTCTCTTTAATATTCTTTCAGAAAGAGGAACAGCCTCCCCCTCATCCTCAGCCTCCTCAGCCTCCTCCTCCTCCTCAGCCTCATCCTCATCCTCCTCCTCCTCCTCAGCCTCCTCATCCTCCTCCTCCTCAGCCTCCTCATCCTCCTCCTCCTCAGCCTCATCCTCCTTATCCTCATCCTCATCCTCAGCCTCCTCAGCCTCATCCTCCTCCTCAGCCTCATCCTCCTCCTCATCCTCCTCCTCCTCAGCTTCATCCTCCTCCTCCTCCTCAGCCTCCTCATCCTCCTCCTCCTCAGCCTCATCCTCCTAATCCTCATCCTCATCCTCATCCTCCTCAGCCTCATCCTCCTCCTCAACCTCATTCTCATCATCCTTTTTTCTTTTCCCTTCCTTTTATTTCCTTCTTTTCTTTTCCTTTCTTTATCCTTTCCTTCATGTTCCTTTTTCCCTTCCCAATTTCTTTCAATTTCTTCTTTCCTTTCTTTTCCTCAATGTCTTTCTTTTCTTTGATGTTTTTCTTTTCTTAATATTTTTCTTTCTTGTCTTTTCTTTTTTCTTTTCTTATTATTCTTTAAGACCTTTCTTTTCTTTACATTAATGTCTTTCTTTTCTTTTCTTTGATGTCTGTCTTTCCTCTTCTTTTCCTTTCCCCTGTCTGGATAAGCCTCTAGATGAATGAGAGTAGTGTAGAAGGAATAGTTTGAGTTTTGGGGTTTGTGTAAATCAGGACTCTGCGTGTTGTCTCTGTGTTTAAAGTCTAATTCCACTAAAGCTTTATTACTCCATTTTCCTAACTAAAGTAGGTGACTAATTAAAAGTAGAGCAGAATGTACTGGAGTTCCACACAGCGAGGCTCAGCCCACACACATGCACACACACACGCACACACACACACACACACACACACACGTGGCTCATTGGTGTGGGTTTCAGAGGTGAGAACAGTTTGTCTAAAACGTGAAACTAAAGCGATGGATGTGGAGAACGTTGCTAGGTTACCGCTAGCTCAGAGATTTCATTAAATGCCGTATATTTATAGTAATGCATTATAACACGATCAAACCCAACAAACAGTTCAACAAACGCTTACATCATTTAAAGTCTTTATTTATTAGACTTATATTTTATTCTCTTCACCTAAATGATTTAGAAATAATTATTTGTGGTTACAAATATAAACATAATATTTGAAATTAAGCGACTATAACTAAAAACAGGCTGTTGCTATAGAAACGATAATGTATTAAACCTGCGCTATTGTCAGAGCCGCTGTTATAGAAAACTAATCAACACCTTCTGACCAATCACGATCCAGGATTTCTCCAATAAAACCTAAAAACCATAATATGAGTATACAGGAAGTAAAACATTCCCTGAATCGATTGAGCCTCAGCAATGGCTCTGTGTGTGTGTGTGTGTGTGTGTGTGTGTGTGTGTGTGTGTGTGTGTGTGTGAGAAAGTGACGGAGACAGTGTGTTTTCATCATTCCGCCTGTCTGAACACATTACGCTCTCGTTTGAGCGAGAAACAGTGGACTGGACATAAGAGAGTCGGAGTAGCTCACGCTGATAGTGCGAGACGGCGAAGAACCGCCGCGATGATATCATCAACCGCTGTGTGACCTCACGGAGCTTAGTACGTTCGCACTTAACCAGCTGTAAATGTTGTTTATTTGGAGTGTAGTCAGCATGCTAGTTCCTCTAGAACACCGCACACAGCAGGTCTCAGTGTGATGGTGGAAGCTGTTTAAACAATAAATAAATAAAATTCGTCCCTCCCATCCTTCGTCCTTTCTCGTTAAATTAACGCCATTTTTCTGCAGACGTTATTATGCAAGCGTGCTCTCACGTCATGGATGAGTCACAAATTGTCATGTCAAGTTTGGATCAGTGAAACGCAGTTTAACATCAGGACGTGAAGTCGAGGGCGAGTGAAAAAGATAAAGCCCTGTTCAGACAGGATTAGTTTTCCACGTGAAGTTTAGTTTTACACGTGGTTAAATGCAGAACAATAAAATATAGATGACGTTTATGTAAACAATATAGAGATGAGGGTGTTCCTTAAACATGTTATGGTCATGTGACCTACTGATGCTCAATTATCCCATCTGAATAAAGTTGATTGACAGACACTTTTAGAAATAAAGGATCTTCAGGGGTTCTTAGCTTCCAAAAAAAGGGTTCTACTTTCATTCGCAACCCTTTCTGATACCTTTATGCTGACTGAGAACCAGGACCTTCTGTGGTGGAAACTAGTGGAACAGTTCTAGTTTAGGTACCGTTGTCAATGGAAATGGGCTGTGGAGGGTGTGGCATTTTACCCTCCAGTCTTCATTCCGATATTTAGGAGAACATACCGTTGTACGAGATTATTTTAGAACCTTGGTTATAGCGCACACCTCACTAAACATCAGTCACAGGACTGTGACACTGTAATTACATTTGGTAAATATTTTAGGAAAAGTTAGTAATAGAGATGCCACTGATCTGATACCCAGGATCAAGATCAGGATCGGGATCAGAATAAGTGTTAGGATAAGGAACAGAATCAGGACCAGGATCAGAGTCAGGATCAGGAACAGGACAAGGATCAGAATCAGGATCAGAATCAAGATCAATCAGAATCAGAGTCAGAATCAGAGTCAGGATCAGAATCAGAATCAATCAGAATCAGAGTCAGAATCAATCAGGATAAGAATCAGGATCAGGATCAGGATTGGGCCAATAGCAGCAAAATATGGATCAGGTTTCAAAGGGGGAAAAGGGAATGAATTTGATTTGATCGTGTAACAAATGGAAAATATTAGATTTGAGTTTAGATTTTTTAAATGAAAATGGAGTACAGTTTAATTACACACTGTTTTACTTTTTACATTTGAGCTTATTCTAAACACATTCCCTGAGTAAAACCTGAACTGGATGTTATTAATTCCATACAAAATGAAGCTGAGGAGAAAAAGAAGCGGAGGATGAACAGAGGAACTCGTGAGCCATGATTCAGTTTTTCAGCAAATCAGCGTATGTGGAGCATTTGAGGAGCATTCATGGAGTGTTTGTGGAGCATTTGAGGAGCATTCATGGAGTGTTTGTGGAGCATTTGAGGAGCATTTGAGGAGTGTTTGAGGAGCATTTGAGGAGTGTTTGTGGAGTGTTTGTGGAGCATTTGAAGAGCGTTCATGGAGTGTTTGTGGAGCATTCGTGGACTGTTTGTGGAGCATTTGAGGAGCATTCATGGAGTGTTTGTGGAGCATTTGTGGAGCATTTGTGGAGCGTTTGAGGAGCATTCATGGAGTGTTTGTGGAGTGTTTGTGGAGCGTTTGTGGAGCGTTTGAGGAGCGTTTGTGGAGCGTTTGTGGAGCGTTTGAGGAGTTTCGCAGCTGAGCTCGAGGTTATGGCTTGCTTCATGAATTTTGAAAACAAACAGGTTTGTGCCATGAGGGAAATACCAACACTGAGCACTCTACTGTGTGAAAAAGAATAATCCACCACTTCACCTTGAATATCATTGAGTGTGTGTGTGTGTGTGTGTGTGTGTGTGTGTGTGTGTGAGCAGAATAAAAGCAGCTCCTCTAGATTATTCCAAACTGCAGCAGATTGCTTTGCTGATATAAACGCCGAGCTAAAGGCCATTTAGTCGATAAGATCTGCTCATCTGCAGGAGCTTCTGTGTGCTGGGGAAGATGAGCTGAGCTAAGTGGCTGTTCACCTGCACAAAAAATGAGGAGCAAGTGAAAAGAACTCTTTTAGTGGATAGAGAAAGTGTTTTTGTTTAAGAGCCGAACTGTAAAAAGGCAAGACGAGAATTGTCGGGTTCCTTTCATCAGGTCACTGTTCGTTTTGTGGATGAAAACTATGACAAACGAATGTTCATTAACAACGCAAATAATACATAATATTTTCTTTGTTCTCAAACTGTCTGATTAAACGTAGCATTTTACTCACAAAATAAAATGAAATGGAAAGAAAAATAAAAGCTTTTTTTTTTTTCATTTCTCTGTGCACTCAATTTACGAAAGGTGTTTATTTAAAGGGGACGAATCCAGACTCGGTTCTTGTTGTGCTTGTTGTACCTCTTCATGGTAGCAGAAACACGCTGTTATAATGATGTTCTAACATGCGACTGCACTCTTAGAAAAGTAAGACACATTCAAGGTTCTATCCAGAACCTCACAACAGAGAGCTTCTCTATCAGTAAGGATTCCAAGTAGAGCCTAACCTTTAATTATCTAATGAATACCTAAAGAACCCTTGAAGAACCCCAGAGATTTCTGGAGACTGATAGGAATAAAAATACAAAAACACAAGTTTAAAAAAAAAAAAACAATGTTTTGAAGAGGAGTACGAATAGTGAAAAAAAAAAAATCAAGTTTCTTGAAAATGTACTGTTTTAAATTTTCTTGTACAGTAATTATTTACAATGTTTATCTGTTTTCTGTAGGTTTTAAAGGAAAAAAAAAGACCAAATCTAGAACCATTAAGAGATCTTTGGTTATCCTTCTGGAGAGTCATTAAAGGTACATTGTACAGTAGAACCCAACTACAGAGTGGTTCTGTATAAACAATGGGAACCCTTTTAGGGAACTAATAACCCTTAAAGAACCCTTTTCTTCTAAGAGTGTGTATGCTTGTTATTTTTCTTCTTATTCTCTAGAACCTGTCAGGAGTTTAACGTTTAGCTGTCTCACTTGTACTTTTCGTATAATAAAAAGGTTGTTTAAAGATTCTTTAAGGGTTCTTTGGAAAAATTTTGAACCATAATTAATCAGCAAAGCCTAAAATGTCAGCTAGACTGTGAATATAACAGACTGTAAATCCGAATAAATTAAGAGTACTCAAAACCTTTTTCGTAACTGATTACCTAAGAAAATTTAAGTACCTGTAATATATTTTTTTTAAATTAAATTTAAAGGTAATTTAAAAATATGTTTTCCGTTAAATACATACTAAATTACTTTAATTCGATAATGCTAAATGAAATGAAAGTTCCACTAACTTAAACTTAACCCAAAACATTTAATAATACACAACGTATAGCCTTTGGGAAAATCTACTCAAAAGATCAAACTGTGTTAAACTTAAACACTAATGGAAACCTAATTAATATAATTACTGGATTCAAAATTTAAGATGTAAAATATGCAAATCAAAAATATGGACAGACTCCACTGATACAGATCAATATATTTATATAGTTATTAAACATCCTGCCTTTTCAAAGGCATTAACAATCAGTATCAGAGCATGAAACTGTTGAATATTTCACAGTAAACACTCTTCAACACCAGTCTGAACACAGGGAGTATAAACAATCAATATATAACACGTTATTTTTATTATAATATTATAACATGGCATTTTGACATTGACATTTCAAAGGTACTACCAATCATTAGCAGTGCTGAACATGCTGAACATGATGTATGGCAGAACATTAGTCTGTAATAATGTACGGAACGTTGTGAACATGTGTATTCAAGCTTGCTGCTTGGTTCAGTCTTTCAACAAATCATTTCTCAAATTCAGTAGGCATGGTTTCTGTGGTTTATTATCATGCAGACACATCAGTATTTTCTGGATAAAGGTGAATGCGTGAATGAGTTTCTTTGGATACTCTAAATTGAATGCATAGATCAGGCCAAACAACAACATGAATGCATCAGGCATCCTGGGTAGATCACTCACACCAATATCTCCCTCACCTACAACAAAGATGCTGTCGGGGCTGAAGGTGTCTGCACCAGTAGTCAGGAGAGCAACAATCCAATTATGAGGAGAGCTTCCGAAGTTCTTATACACTGTGTTTGTTCAGTATAACCAAAACTTTCAAGCTCCAAAAAGTTCATAAAGGCATCGTAAAAGCAATCCGTGTGACTCCAGTGGTTTTATGAAATGGTATATGCTTTGTGTCCACAAAAAAAAAAGGAAAATCAAGTCTTTATTCACAAAATATCTTCATGTCCACAGAGATCTCCGACACGCGTTCATGAGAGAAACACAACGCATGCGTGTTGTGTGAACAGTGGAAGAGGTACCCTGTACACAAACCGAGTCACATAGAACAATCTTTTGTAACAAAGATGTCTGAAGATTTTGACATAGAGGAAGACTTCATTTTTTTTGTCCGCTCTCACGTCAACACAACACGCATGCGTTGTGGATCTCTCATGAACGCACGTCGGAGATCTATGTGAAAGTGCACAGAAAGCATTCGTATCCCTTCATAAAACTGGGATTAAACCCCTGGAGTCACATGGATTACTTTTACGATGCCTTTATGAACTTTTTGGAGCTTGAAACTTTTGGTACTGAACTGTAAACGGAGGGACAGAAATCACCCAGGTTTCATTAAAAATGGTCTGCACTTATATAGCGCTTTGTTAACCTTAGCGGGTCCAAAGCACTTTACACTGGTTCTCATTCACCATTCACACATACACACACACACACGGTAGCAGAGCTGCCATGCAAGGCACTAGAATGCCATCAGGAGCAACTTGGGGTTCAGTGCCCAAGGACACTTCTGCATGTGGAGTCACGTGGGCCCGGAATCGGATCGCCAACCCTATAATTAGTGGACAACCATCTCTACCACCTGATCCACAACGGCCCACTATAGGTGTGGAGCGACATGACGGGGGCGTAATCGATGACCGAATTTTCATTTTTGGGTGAACTATCCCTTCAACACCTGTGATATGTTTGAGTAAAATATTAAAATCTGAGTCAAGCTTCTATCGTGTATTCAATATGACCTGAGGGATTCCTTCAACAAAGGACTTACATACGAGTTTGATAAATTTCTTGTATTGGTAAATAAAACAATTAACGAACTATACAAATAAGATGTGACCGCTATATTTAGATGGCTGTATACAATTCTAGTAATAACAGGATGATAACATAAGCAAGTTTATATTTATAGATATTTCAGTGCCTGGGCCAGTCTTATTACATTTGAATCGATTGTATCAGATAATGTTAAAATTGATGAAACTCTGCTCCTTTGTTTAATTGACTATTTTTGAGTCAGCTTGCTGCTTTGTTTTTGTTCTGTAATACTCTGAAATGTCGGTCAAGCTGTCTGTAGAACTGGGTGTGTAGTTCTACATTTGTAATGCGGTGGAATGCAGAAAACACCTGTAGACACATAAATACATATACATTTCTACAGAATAAATGACTACTTGTTTTAATCATCTTGCTGGCTTGCTAAATGACAATGTATAAACTATCTATAGTGATAGTGGCACAGTGACTGTCTTCTACACCAGGGGTGTCCCATCTTATCCAGAAAGGGCGGGCATGGGTGCAGGTTTTCATTCCAACCATGCAGAAGCCACACCTAAGTCTACTGAAAGCCAAGATCAACTGATTAAACAGGTGGAATCAGGTGTGGCTCCTGCTTGGTTGGAATGAAAACCTGGACCCACGTCGGCCCTTTTAGGATAAGATCAGACACTCCTGTTCTACTCTGATATAAATGTTATCACACATTAAAACATAGACATAAACCATCATTACCTGTGACTCCATTTTTAGGACTCTTCAGCTCTACAAAAAGTCCCTCACCAGTAGATCTCCGTCCATCTTCTACCACTTACTCCTTCTTCAGGGTCACGGGGAACCTGTGAGGAATGGGGAGGTTACAGGGAGCCTATCCCAGGGAGCATCAGGCACAAGGCAGGGTACACCCTGGACAGGGTGCCTGTCCATCGCAGGGCACAATCACATACACACACCCATTCATACACCCATTCATACACTACAGATACTTTAGACACACCAATCAGCCTACCACGCATGTCTTTGGACTGGAGGAGGAAACCGGAGGAAACATGCAACCACATGGCCCCAGCAGGGATCGAACCCCGGCCCCAGGAGGTGTGAAGCGAACATGCTAACCACTAAGCCACCATGCGGCCTACCAGTAGATCTCCCTCAACAATATCTTGTTGCAAAGGTTGTATGCATGAGTTTTTCAATTCCTTGTACGGTTTTGGAGCCTCATCTGTTCCAGAGTATCCTGGTTCTGTCCTCTTGGAAAGTTGGGAAGGAAGTTAATTTCAGAACGTCTGGCTCTTGTAATGTTGGAATGGTGGTGCTCACTGTCAGGGTTGTTTTTGTTCCTCCTGCCTGTGTTGACAGATACCTCTGCACACCCAGATCTGGCCAGCTTTGTACGATAATTCCCCATCTTAAACTTTAAACTGACCTTCCATCCATACCATCCACTGTCAGTTCCACGCTCTCTGAGGCATGGATGTGCAGTAATTAGAGCTCCAGCTGCATTAGCCACTTCCCTGTCATTCGGGTATGGTTTGAAGCTGTGAATTTTTTTTCAGCCATATTTTCCAGGATGTTGTGCTTTCCAGAGCTCTCAAAAACTTGGTTTCCTTCTTCAAGTACATGTTCCGTTTCAAAAGAAAAATTGCCACAGGAAAAGAATCTGGTCAATTCGTCTGATGCTGTGTTAAAGGTACGTGCAGGAGTATGTCTGTATCAGAACTTTCTGACCTCATTACTTTCAATATGTCCTTCTCCAGCAATTCCTCAATGTCCACAAGTACGCTAAGCTGTTCATCAAGGTCAGGTTCCTCATACTGGAGGCACGGTCCAGTCTTGGCTTGAACTTCCCTTGCATTATGCTCTTCAGCTCTTATACTGACTTAAGTTGCTCATTTAGTGTAAACTTCATGGTAACATCTGTGGCAATGTATACACGTAGCACAAATTTCGGTGGAGTAGCCATCATCTTTTTTGTGCCAGCGTTTTGTGTTACACACATTGTGTCACGTTTCGTGACGTAACGGAGATAATGTAGGATGCAATCGCAGGTTAAACAGATTTATTGAGAGACACGCAGGCAGGTAAATCCAAACAGTAATCCAAAACGTAATCCACAAACGTAATCCAGTAACATGCAAAGTTCAGACGATCGGCAAACAGGCTTACACATGGCTAGGCAGGAATCAAGGTCGTGGTCACAGAAAACAGGGTCGATACACAAAACATGAAACATAAGCTATGACTATGAACTGGGAGTGGAGAAACCAGCGTGAACTTAACAAACGAATCGAAACATGACTATGACTATGACTATGACTATGACTATGACTATGGTTAACTAAGGACTCTAAACTAATCTACTATACTATATCTATTCTATTCTAATCTATCCAAGATTCCACGCTGTGTGCTGGGAGGCATGCGGTATATATACAAACCTAATCAGCGTTGTAATGGCTGACGGCTGAGGGCAATTCAGACACACGTGAAACAACAACCAATGACAGAACGGGGAGGAGACATAACAGAAACATAAACAAATGCACGTGTCAAAATGTCACGATTGTCAACAAGGGAAAAGCAGGTGCTCGCGCACCTGCTCGTGCACGCGCGCTCACATGCTCCACAGCGCGCTGCTTAAAGGGGAACTCATGACACATTGAAAATGGTCATGCAGTCTGTTTTAATACATTTATAGAAGGAAAACTTGGACATAAAAACTATGGATGAAGAAAAAGAGTTAATACTGAATAGCTTCTTCTGTAAATGTCAAGAACATCTCCACTACCACCTTCAAATCCATGAGTACTGTCCATGCTCCATCTCCTGCTGGAACTCTATCACTTAAGTTCAATGGGAGCAGTGTAAACAATGTAGCATTTTCATGACCATTACCACCAATTGTGTTTTTTCCAGTGAATGTCTTTGGGATAGGCTGGCGTTTGTCAATCTTGCCTGTGTGCTGGTATGAAAATCACACAATTCTTTAGTTTAAATACTCAAGAGTAAAGTATTTGCAACAGATCATCTCCCCAATGCAGGGCCAGATCAGGCATCGGGTGGGAAACCACTGACTACATTTACTGACTGCTACACTGCAGTAATCTAATTATTGACCTTTCTTCTGAATAAGACAGTATAATAATGTGATTAAGGTGTTTACATGAGTCGCTTTTAGAATATTCCTTTCATGTTCCTGTTTTACATGTTATAGAACAGAGATCAATTAACGGCTCACATCATTACGACCCCACGGCATGCCGTCCGACATTCCCTCCAGAATTTCACATATTAACATACAGTTCGTCTTCGTTATGGTACCGTATACAGTTTTGGATGTTTTTATTTAAAATTTTACGAAAGCTTCAAGTGTGGTTAATTATTTGTCATGCTATATGTGCTAATACATGACTGCTTGAAGCCATGGGCTGCGTCCGTAACTGCATACTTACCTACTATATTTTAGCTGAAATACGTGTACTATATACGCGGTTTTGGTCGCAGCCGCGCTCTCTTGTTTGCCGTCAAATGGTTGAGCACTTGTGTGTGTGTGTGTGTCTGTGTGTGTGTGTCTGTGTGTGTGTGTGTGTGTGTGTGTGTCCTGTCATACAATGCGGTGAAAACTCCGCACGTCGATAATGTGACTAAAATAGGAATACTCCACATGTCTTAATTCCATTTGTGATTACTTCGAGTATGACTTTTGCCAGATTAATAAGAAATCGCTGTTTACATGCTACATTTATCAATCAGAGTATTGTCTTAATGGGGTTCATATCGGATTATTGTTGTCCATGTAAACATACTGTCTGGTTGTATGAAAATACTCTTAACTCTGGTTAAGGACAGTCTCCCTGAACACCACACTGACCCTGATCCTCCCATGCCATGCATCAGAGCGTGCACGTCACAGTCATGGCTGGCGTTTGTCCTCAGACTAAATTCCCCACTTCCAACTTCATAAGACTGAATTTGTTCTTGAGTAGCTGTGCAGAATCTGCAAAAATATTTGGCTCTGAAAGATTTTGTAAAACCTGCTAATGCATGGGCTGCAAGATTGTCAGACACCACACACATGACGGTGCCTTTAACTGCCTTACCAATGGACTCATTGAATACACCATCTTGTTCAAGAGTACGAATGTCTTGTAACATAGGGCCAAGTGCTCTTTTATAGCCAAATCTCTGCATGTCTGAAACGTTCCACAATGCTGCTAGCTGAATCACAGATCAGCAAATACCCATAACACTGCACTTAGCTTGTGGATTTTCCTTGATGTGCCAGGTGGATTTACTATTTCAAGATCATCCGTTTACACTCTGAAGAAGAAAATAATTCATTATCTTTAAAACATGATCCAGCTTGGTGGCACTGACCTTTTCTTGTGCTTTCTTTCTTTCTTTCATTTTGTCAAGAATGTCAGTATGTCTGAACATTTGCTGGATCATCTCAAGAATGGAAATGTGCACTGCCGTATGTCCTGGCTCTAGCACATATTGTACAGGCATTACTACAGGGTAAGTTTTCGTAGTGAAAGTTTTCGTCTCTTGGTCAAAGATAACGCCTCGCCTTTAGCTGTTGCCCTGGCAAAAATGTTATAACAGCACTAACTACTTCATCTAGAGTTGTTTCAGGAGCAAAAATGTCATGAAAAAATAGTCTGTAAGGCTTCTTTAATAGTCTTCTTGATGAGAATGAGGGGTTGGGTCAGGGAAAATTATATCTAAGGATATAAAACACAACTTGCACTCCCACTCCATTGAATCGCCTCCACCTTGAAATATAAATACCACTTTTTTTAGCGTAAGTGGCATTCAGTTCAGCATTTGCACTGAACAAAAAAAATTCAACCCACTGTTCGTTACAACAGCGTTCATAAAAGCTGACAGCAAGGTGTGTTATAAAACGGTGCAAACTGACGGTTAACATTACCTTCACAACCGTTTCGTTACTGTGGCTGCCAACAGACCGCTAAGCTAACTGTTAACTGTAAAAACTGAAAACCATTTTACTTACCAGAGAAGAAAGTTTACTAAAAACAGCAGTGGCAGACTTTGGAAAATAATGACTGTTAACGGCTGAAAGGTAAAGCCTGCCATTATTTCAAAATTCAGACGAATACCACGCTAAAGGGTAGCCATCTTGATCTTTTGGAATTTGGAAAACGTAAACCCCAGAAACGTAAAGATGTCAATGACGTCATGGCACATGAATTTGGACACTCATAAATTATGATGCAGTTAGCGATGTTTACTCAAAAATATATACTCAGATTAAATGAAAACATCATTACTCATTAAGAAAATGCTGAAGTTAAATAACTGGTTTTGATTACTACACCGATAATGTGTATAAGTTAGTAGTACTTTTTGGGATTACAGTGCATGGTGTCACAGATTATATCGCTAATGTATGTGTATAAATTGGTAATTACCCTCAGTTGGTCAATAAGTCAATAAACTAGCAAGCAATATAAGTTATTAAACTAATGTCACGAGTGTAACACTAAACTTAATGATGTATGACAACAATAAAGAGCCTGAAGGCTGTGGTAAGGATGTGGTAACTATGGCAACTAATCCAAATAAAAGCAGCAAAATGGTGTGTGTGTATATATGTATATATATATATATATATATATATATATATATATATATATATATATATATATATATATATATATATATATATATATATGTATGTATATATATATATATATATATGTATATATGTGTGTGTGTGTGTGTGTGTGTGTATGTATGTATGTATGTATGTACGATAACAACGATAACAAATTTGTAAAATGACACGTGATACTTTTTATCCATTTACAGTTAATGGGTAATTTCCTGTACTCATTTACATTATAGCAGCTATAAAACAGTCGTTCTATCAGTCTATCACTAGCCTCCTTTTTCTCTCTCCTGAAGTTAATAAACCAAATAAAACGCAGAAACCGCAAAAAGGAAGCGTATACTCCTCTGTCCTGAAGATATCGGAAAACTTTAACGACTCTGAGGCAGGTTTAGAGAAGTTGCGCACTAGTTTTCCTCCAGTTCAGTTCAGCGTTTAATCTGTGAACAGCCTCCAGATGTTTCTGTGACTAAAACTCTGATCTGTATACAATACACTTCTCCGCTCGGTTCTTGGCAGCATCAGCATTTTGTGTTTTTTTCCCCTTTTCCGGAGAACAGTAAATGGTAAATGGCACACTTATATAGCGCTTTTATCCAAAGCGCTTTACACTGTGTCTCATTCACCCATTCACACACACACTCACTCACCAGTGATGGCAGAGCTGACATGCAAGGCGCTAGCTTGTCATCAGGAGCAATTTGGGGTTCAGTGTCTTGCACAAGGACACTTTGGTATGTGGAGTCATGTGGGCCGGGAATCGAACCGCCAACCCTACGATTAGTAGACAACCCGCTCTACCACCTGAGACACAGCCACCCCAGAACAGTGTAACTCCCATAGCTACACACAGCTCTCTGTCAATTAGGGGGCCGAAACTTCTGAAGTGGAGTCTTCTTCCTTTCAGCGTATTAAGATTTCTGCTCCATGATGATGACTGCTTAATCTCTGATTGTGATTTATTATATCGTCATTTATTATATCGTCGTGATATTTTGGTAAGAAAGTGACATTTTACCACAAGCTATTTAAAGTTTAAACATGAGGGAAACTGGGATATGAAGACATTTATATGAAGCAGATGAGGAAATTTGAAGTTTCTAGATTTTTCCTCGTGTAGCTTTCTCGCATTGCAGGAATTTCTAAACAGCGGCAACATTTTAAGCCCAGAAAAAAATTTAAGTGGTTTAAAAAATGCAAACGTTGCTTTTTATTTCAGTAAAAGCAAGAGAAAATAAAATGTAGATTAATTCCTTGATGTCCTGTACATGTAATATGCCTTAGAATTCAAATAAACATCTAATAATAGCTGAATATGTTGTAAATATATTAAAGTTGATCTTCATGAATAGTCCTAAACATGCTTCATTTCATTTTTAAAAGATTTGTGTTGTTTAAAGAGTTCTATCAACTCAATGTTCTTTAATGTTGAAAACATTGACAAAATGTTCTTTATATATATATATATATATATATATATATATATATATATATATATATATATATATATATATATATATATATATATATAATATTTGCTTTTGACTTTAGTTTTAGTTTTTTTTATATTTGTTGTTTTATTATTATTTTTCTCTTTTTGGCCAACCATGTTTAATTTTTTTTTCAACCAATGAAGGTCATCAGGTCAATTTAATTCAGTTTAGTTTTATTTTAGTCTTGTCTTAATTTAACAATATAGGTTTTATCAACATTATTTGGCCAGATGTATATATATATATATATATATATATATATATATATATATATATATATATATATATATATATATATATATATATATATTGTGTAAATTGAGTTCTTATTGAGTCTTGTGGACTATATGTAAACATCTGTTATGTGTATGTGTATGTAAATTAATATTTTAGGATCCAAGGTGTTAAATCTTGTGAACAATTTAAGCGTAACGTGACTAATGGACTGTATTTGAGGTAAAAGGAACATGATGGATGTTTTAGTTTTAGCCGAACCTTCATAGATTTTCCCTTTCGTGGCTCTGTAGACCTGCAAGCTTGTGATTTTATTTCTCTCATTTTCTCAGCTGCAACCTCTGTCCGGAAAGCTCCATTGATGCATCAGCGCAGGAAAAATATCATGAATATGGAGAACAGAGTAAATGTGGTGTAAATGCGGTGTAAATTCAGCGCAGCTTCTGCATCAACAGCTTCACTTTTTGTTCCCCGAAATTTCGAAATTTTTTCGCTCTTTCACCTCGAGCTTGGTCGGCTCCGTGATGCTCATTATTGCAGAACATGTGACAGCCACCTCCAGTGAGCAGACGTGGTACAGAGGGGTTTGCAGCTATTTCTGCAACACACACACACACACACCTCTCATGGGTCACATGACCAATTTAAACTGTGAGACAGGTCACCTCCTTACAGATACCAGCTGTAGAAAGACAGAGAAAAAATAATACTATAATAAAAATAATTTAATGAAAATTTGCAACTGTTTAATAACTAACTTTTAGAAATGTTTGCATTTTTTAAGTTAATGTCTCTTAGAAAGACAAATATCACTAACTAACAGAAATGTTTATGCTGCGTTTCTACCAGACATACTCTAAAACACCTCGCCTGCCTGCTATGCCTTATATAATAATAAGAAGAAGAGGATGAAGAAGAAGAAGAAGTTTGCTATACAGTGATAAGCTAAAGAGACTTAAAAACGAAAGTGGTATCAGAAATTAGAGGATGTAGAATGATAGATAGATAGATAGATAGATAGATAGATAGATAGATAGATAGATAGATAGATAGATAGAAATGTACTGTATTAATCTTATAACACTACATTTAAATAAAGCCCATTCTTTAATGAGTTGTACACATATTAAACAGCTTCACTTTTTTTTATTGTGTTAAAATACAGATCCTGGTAACTTTAAATTATGATATGGAGTACCAGAAATGAGTGGTTATCTGAGAAGCACTGAGAAGCATCAGCATATCTTTCTTATAAATCTAGTTAATGCAGCTAATGTACAGGGGTGTGAATACTTTTGAGTCATGATGTGATGAGTCAGTGTGCTAAAAAATTAATGGAAAATTAGTACTGAGTGTAAAGGACTTTTCTGTGATGTTTCATATATCGAAGGGTTTATCGAAGAAACACAGCACACATGGTAGCATTTCTCTTTCCTGCTAAGCTCCGCCCATCTCTCTGCATTTCCTCTGCAGGACTACACCCTGACCATGTACTTCCAGCAGGCATGGCGAGATAAACGCCTCTCATACTCGGAGATCCCTCTGAACCTCACGTTGGATAATCGGGTGGCTGATCAGCTGTGGGTCCCGGATACGTACTTCCTAAATGACAAGAAGTCCTTCGTTCATGGTGTGACGGTGAAAAACAGGATGATCCGCCTCCACCCGGACGGCACGGTGCTCTACGGTCTGAGGTACACTTTATTCTGCATTTTAAATTTCAGATAATAGTATATAATGTGAATGTAATGCAAGTATAACTTTAAATAGTGTAAGAATAGTATAAATATAATTTATATAGTGTGAGTTTAGTGTAGGTTTATATAGTGTGAGTATAGTTGTCACAAACTAGAGGCTGAGACAAAAGCAAGTGCAGGTTTGGCAGATTTAATAACAACAAAGTCCAAGGATAAGGCAGAAATCCATTGTCAAAAAACAGGCAGAGGTCAGGTGATCAGAAAAACAGGCAAAACTAGTCAGGGCAGAGAATCGAAGTCAAAAGTAAACAGAGGTCAAATCACAGAATGGCAAACATGAAAACAAGGCTTCGAGGACAACAACAGAGACTAGGCAGCTGAACGTATACTTCGCAAAGTCTAAATGCTCACAAAGTCTCTTATATGCTGTGTTTGTGATTGTGTGTGAAATTGGGTGCAAGTGTGTGCAATTATAGTTCCGGAGAAGGTGAACGTGTGTGTGTGGGAAGTGTAGTCCATGGTGGCCATGTTTGTAGACCACAATGCAGGATTGGAAATGTAGTCACTGGTTTGCTGTGACATTACAAACACGCTCCAGGGTGCTTCTCCCAAAACGCCAAAATACACTCCCTCCCCCGGCGGTTCTGGGCCTCTGGGCAAAATATCTTCATATGAACCGGGAGACTGAGTGGTGTCCTCAGCGGAGCAGGAAGGCAGAGCGACGTCCTCAGCGGAGCAAGAAGGCAGAGCATCGTTCTCTGCGAAGTAGGAAGGCAGACCGATATCCTCAGCAGAGCAGGAAGGCGGAGCGACGTCCTCCGTGGATCAGGAAGGTGGAGCGTCGTCCTCCATTGACTCTGCAGGCTGAACTTGGTTGGCTGTGTTAACAGACTCAAGCGTGAGCAGAGCTTGGTTGTCTGTGTCAGTAGACTCGAGCTTGATCAGAACTTGGTTGTCCATGCCAGCAGACTTTGGCGTGAGAAGAACTTGGACAGTCGTGTCAGCAGACTCGGGAGTGATCAGAACTTGATTGGTCATGACATTGGTTTCAGGCATGAGGAGAACTTGGTTGTTTCTGTCAACAGACTCTGGCGTAAGCTTAACTTGGATGGTCGTGACTTCGGTTTCAGGCATGAGCAGAGCTTGGTTGTCCGGGTCAGCCAGCTCGGGTGTGATCAGAACTTGGTTGGTCATCACATCAGTTTCAAGTTTCGCCTCTTCGACCTCTTGCAGGAGCATGACTGGAGCTCTTGATATGAGACTGCCTCGTGGGTCTCATGCTGGAGCTCTGGGGATGAAACCTCCTCGTGGGTCTCAGTTTGGAGTTCTGGAGATGAGGTCACCATGTTGACCTCTGGCTGGAGCTCTGCAGGTGAGACTGCCATGTTGACCTCCAGCTGAAGCTCGGTAATTGAGACCTCCTCGTGAGTCTGAGGTTGGAGCTCTGGGCCCGAGGTATCCACGTTGAGCTCTGGCTGGAGCTCGGCAGAGGAGACCACATAGTGGGTCTTAGGCGGGAGCTTTGAGAAGGAGGTCCCTCTGTTTGCCTGTTCATAATAGGTGGTGAACGGCAAGTCAGGTTCATCTCTGAGGCAGGGTTCCCCCAAAAGATCCTCCAGGACTGCCCTGGATTCTGGACTGCCGAACATCATCATGAATAGTCCCACAAACTGAGTTACGTTCTCCAGTCCCCTGGATCCTAGACTGCTAGACGTTGTGCCCACTGGCGGGCTGAGCCAAAAAACCAGGACACAATGAACCTTATTCATTGCTTCTCGCTGGTCTTGGGGTCCGTTAAGCTTGAGA
Source organism: Ictalurus punctatus (assembly GCF_001660625.3). Taxonomy (NCBI): domain Eukaryota; kingdom Metazoa; phylum Chordata; class Actinopteri; order Siluriformes; family Ictaluridae; genus Ictalurus; species Ictalurus punctatus. The sequence continues at coordinate 8,812,600 of NC_030433.2, read as the reverse complement.
AATAAATCTGGCAGTCAACCAGAAAATAACCAGGGTAGCCAAAAAAAACATCAAACCGATCTGGGAGATCTATGAAAGTCCATTGCGGAAACTGGATTGAATCCAAGGCGTGGATGGTTTGCTTAGTGTGACATCACCTCCGTCTTTCTGCTGCTTCCATGTTATCGGAGAAGTATTCGGTCACGAACTGGAGGCTAAGATGGAAGCAAGTACAGGTTTGGCAGATTTAATAACAACAAAGTCCAAGAATAAGGCAGAAATCCGTTGTCAAAAATCAGGCAGAGGTCAGGTGATCAGGCAAACAGGCAAAACTAGGCAGGGCAGAGAATCAAAGTCAAAAGTATTACATTACAGTAGTGTAGGTTTATATAGTGTGAGTATAGTGAAAGTATACATTTATATAGTGGGAATATAGTGGAAGCATACATTTATATAGTGTGAGTATAGTGGAAGTATACATTTATATAGTGTGAGTATATTGTAGGTTTATATAGTATGAGTATAGCGGAAGTATACATTTATATAGTGTGAATATATTATAGGTTTATATAGTGTGAGTATAGTGGATGTATACATTTATATAGTGGGAATATAGTGGAAGTATACATTTTTATAGTGGAAGTATAGTGTGAATATAGTGGAAATATACATTTATATAGCAGAAGTATAGTGTGAGTATAGTGGACGTATACATTTATATAGTGGGAATATAGTGGAAGTATACATTTTTATAGTGGAAGTATAGTGTGGATATAGTGGAAATATACATTTATATAGCAGAAGTATAGTGTGAGTATAGTGGAAGTATACATTTGTATAGTGTGAGTATAGTGGAAATATACATTTATATAGTGTGAGTGTAGTGTGAGTATAGTGGAAGTATACATTTATATAGTGTGAGTATAGTGGAAGCATAAATTTATATAGTGTAGGTTTATATAGTGTGAGTATAGTGGAAGTATACATTTATATAGTGTGAGTATAGTGGAAGTATACATTTATATAGTGTAGGTTTATATAGTTTGAGTATAATGGAAGTATAGATTTTATAGTGTGACTATAGTGTGAGTATACATTTAAATAGTGTGAGTATAGTGGACGTATACATTTATATAGTTGAGTATAGTGGACACATACATTTATATAGTGTAGGTTTATGTAGTGTGAATATAGTGACAGCATACATTTATATACTTGAGTATAGTGGACGCATACATTTATGTAGTGTAGGTTTATGTAGTGTGAATATAGTGACAGTATACATTTATATAGTGGAAGTATAGTGTGAGTATAGTGGAAATATAAGTTTATAGTGGAAGTATAGTGGAAGTATACATTTATATAATGGAAGTATAGTGTGAGTATAGTGGAAGTATAAGTTTATAGTGGATGTTTGTGTAGTGTGAGTATAGTGGAAGTATAGCTTTATATAGTGTGAGTATAGTGGAAGTATAAGTTTATATTGGTTGTTTGTATTGTGGAAGTATAGTATAAGTATAATGGAAGTATAGATTTATATAGTGTGAGTTTAGTGGAAGTATAAGTTTATAGTGGATGTTTGTATAGTGTGAGTATAGTGGAAGTATAGATGTATATAGTGGAAGTATATTGTGAGTATAATGGAATTATAAGTTTGTAGTGGATGTTTGTATAGTGTGAGTATATTGTGAGTATAGTGGAAGTACAGATTTATATAGTGAGTATAGTGGAAGTATAGATTTATATAGTGTGAGTATAGTGGAAGTATAAGTTTGTAGTGGATGTTTGTATAGTGTGAGTATATTGTGAGTATAGTGGAAGTACAGATTTATATAGTGAGTATAGTGGAAGTATAGATTTATATAGTGTGAGTATAGTGGAAGTATAAGTTTGTAGTGGATGTTTGTATAGTGTGAGTATAGTGTGAGTATAGTGGAAGTAGAGATTTATATAGTGAGTATAGTGGAAGTAAAAGTTTATAGTGGATGTTTGTATAGTGTGAGTATAGTGGAAGTATACATTGATATAGTGGAAGTATAGTGTGAGTATAGTGGAAGTATAAGTTTGTAGTGGATGTTTGTATAGTGTGAGTACAGTGTGAGTATAGTGGAAGTATAGATTTATATAGTGAGTATAGTTGAAGTATAGATTTATATAGTGTGAGTATAGTGGAAGTAAAAGTTTATAGTGGATGTTTGTATAGTGTGAGTATAGTGGAAGTGTAGATTTATATAGCGTGAGTATAGTGGAAGTATAGATTAATATAGTGTGAGTATAGTGGAAGTATAAGTTTATAGCGGATGTTTGTATAGTGTGAATACAGTGTAAGTATACATTTATATAGTGGAAGTATAGTGTGAGTATAGTGGACATATAGATTTATACAGATTGAGTATAGTGTAAGTATAAGTTTATAGTGGACGTTTGTGTAGTCTAAGTATAGTGGGCTATATAATACTGGCTAACAGTTATCTCATGTTGAGTATGCATGGTGATACAAGTAACACTGCTAGCATAGCATTAGCTTAGCATGAATAAACATGCTTGAAGTGTTTGAATTGAGATGAAGAGTCTCTGAGAGGAAATTCAATCAGGACGCTGATCGAAACATTAGCGTTCAGGATGTAGCCTGCGTCTGCGAAAAAAACGTGGTTATGAAACATAAACGATGATGTTATATGATGTATGATGAAATAAAAATCCCCGACGGTCACATGCCTTTCCTCACTTAATGTCAGTCTATAAATCATTTCAGTGAAAACTGTCAGCAGGTAAAAATCATAATCACAGACATAAATCATCGCGTTACTGTTTTTTTGTGTGTGTGTGTGTGTGCATAAATACAAATAATAACTTTTTAGATCAACTTTTATTCACTAGTAAAGCTTCACATTAAGTTTTTCCAACAAACATTAATTTATTTAACATTAAAACACCATCGTTACAGTACAGAATAAAAGAATGTAAACACACAGAAACTGTTAAACTAACTTAACAGTATTCTAAGGTATGTCTGTGTGTGTGTGTGTGTGTGTGTGTGTGTGTGTGTGTGTGTGTGTGTGTGTGTGTGTGATTTATTCATAGTTTTCCTTCGTGTTTGAAAACGTCTTACGAGTTTAAAGAGGTTCTGGACCATAATTAAACAAAGAAAAAAAGAAGGAGTGCCTGAACCTCCCGTGGTTTTCTTCTCACAACAATCAGCAGGAGTTTTAATAACGTGCAGAGGAGTGAAAACTCCCAACTCACAAAAAAAGATTACACGTTTATTTTTCACGTTTATTCTTAGAGAGCAACATGTAGTTACGACATCACAGTTCAGCCGTTACTCATTAAGCTCCGCCTTTTATTTCACACATACTGTACGGCCTTTAACTGGAATTTTATCGGGATGCACACACATGCACAATCACCATGAAAAGGACTATAGCCCAGAGCCACGCCCCTAAAGCATAACCTGACACGTCATTAAAATAGTATGAATTGAATCAAATGCGTGAGGAAGGTATTAAATCCATTAAGAATAAAACATAATAAAACATTTTATTATGCACAGCAGTCAAAAATAGATACATATACATACATAACTAACTAACTAACGATAGATAGATAGATAGATAGATAGATAGATAGATAGATAGGTAGATAGAAACTTTATTTATTGCAAAAGGAAATTCAAACACCAGATGATTTGCTTCTTCAAGGAAGTTCAAGTGTAATTTGACAGTTTTGATGTGTACGAACCAAGCTAGAGAAAATATTTTCATTTTGTCACTGGAATAAGATCTACTGAGACAAAAATCTCACTGATGAGCTTCCTCTGAAGAAACGTGCCAACATTTACGGTTTAGCTGTGGCATTTTACCATTTTTGACTACAGCTCTCTGGCGCTTCTGGAATTAAAGTTACTTTCTGATCATTTTAATAAGAAAATAAAAATAACGCCAAAATGTACAGCAGTGCTAAAGAAGCACGGGACAGTCGAGCAGCGTAAGCATATAACATTATTGATTTCATTAAAATTGTCATGATCCTGACTGACCTGATGGTGAGATGGTGGTGCTATTTTACTCCTGCACTGTGAGACATAGAGAAAAATGTATTTCCTCTGCGTATTTTTTGTCTCAAACTTAATAAATCTAAAGAACTGTTAAGCTCCGCCTCTTAAAATTTGAGTTACTTAGCATAACATGCAAAAGAATTTTCACAAATTTGATGTGGTTATGTCACATGACTTTGAAGGGGTACAAGGCAATATCATGCAATTACTTGTTTCCCTTTTCCACTTGATTTAATCCATGTGGAATTTTGCATACTGTTTATTTGTCCTAGCTTATATAAATGTATAAATGGATTTATAAATTTGTCGTGTTAAAAAATATGGCCGCCAACAGCCAATAAGGTTTCAGCAAGCACTGGAGAATGTTAACATGAGTCAGCTCTGAAATGATAGTCTTATGTGACCTACTTGTGAAGGAAGTGCTTGGACCCGGCGAGCACTGCTTTGGAAGTGCTGCTATTAAAGAGTTTATGTTTTAAAAGAGAGAAATAGAGAGTAGAAAAATGATTTAAAAAAATAAACCCAGACATCATTCTGTTTGTGTGTATATTAAAGGTCATACAGAGCTCTGAGCTTGCCTGAGTTTCCCATCCACAGAGGGGAAATGGGGAATTTCTAATCATATTCAGCATGATTCATGTGAACAATAACCGACACGGCCGCTGTGTAGTAATGCACGATGAATATTCACATCGTTCAGCCGACAGAATTCCTGCCTGCATTTCAGAGCATAAAATAAACAAGCGTCTACACCGAGTGGGTGTTTATAAAGTCTCGGTGACATTCACGTTCAACGCTCGCCCTCAGCGCGTCCCTTCACGGCAGCTTTAACGCAACACCACACTGAGCCTCTCATATTCTATTCATTTATTCAAGGGCACTTCAGATTCAGAGCGGTGAAACAACACCAGTTGTTTTAATTGCCACTTGAATTTGGGGTCAGAATGCAAAAAAGATTCAGACAAAGATCAAAGATCAAATAACTAAAATAAACAACATTTATTAAAACAAATGCACATACATACAACTGAAAAAGAGTATAAGCATTAAAATAAATGCTAATTTAATGTCATATCTCAGTTTTAGAGCCATAAAGCCAACGCTGAAGAAAATGTCACTTTAGTGTTTGATCACCAGCTGATGAAATATAAACTTCTCATTAGAGCACTCGTTAGTGCTGACTCATTTGTGCAGACTCGTTAGTGCGGACTCGTTAGTGCGGACTCGTTTGTGCAGACTCGTTAGTGACAATTCATTAGTACAGACTCGTTTGTGTGGACTCGTTGGTACCAACATTTTAGCGCCGACTCGCTAGTGCCGTCTTGTTTGTGTGGACATGTTAGTGCAGACCCGTTAGTGACAATTCATTAGTGCCGACTTGTTTGTGTGAACTCGTTGGCACCAACTTGTTAGTGCCGACTCGTTAGTGCAGACCCGTTAGAGCTGACTTATTAGTGATGACTCGTTAGTGCAGATTCATAAGTGCCAACTCGTTAGTGCCGACTCGTTAGTGCGGACCTTGATAGTGCGGACTCGTTTGTGCAGACACGTTAGTGACAATTCATTAGTACAGACTCGTTTGTGTGGACTCGTTGGTACCAACTTTTTAGCGCCGACTCGTTAGTGCCGTCTTGTTTGTGCGGACTCGTTTGTGCAGACTCGTTAGTGTGGACTTGTTAATGTGGATTCATTAGTGCCAAAGTGAGTGCTTCATAGGGGATCGAAGTTCCGAGATTAAAACGGTCTAGACTCTCTGTTGGACACCGACTGCTGTTTTGACCCCTTGACCTCTACCTAGTGCACTACGGTGCTGTGCCCAAATCTCGACAGAAACGGCTCACACCTCTCAAGGTCAATACATCTGTAACAAAAAACAAAAACGCAGACAGCCAAATAGGCAGGTGGGCAGACAGACAGGCAGGCAGATAGAAAGTGAGAGAGACACAAAGAGACAGGAAGACTGGAAGAGAGACAGACAGCAGAATGACATCAGACACACACAGACAGACAGACACACACACACACATACACACACACACACACACATACACACACATCTCTAGACACTCAGACCGAAGCACACACAGACAAGCAGATACATAGACAGAAAGGAAAGACATGGACACAGACAGATAGACAGGCAGACTTAAGAAGTAAGTACGGCAATGCTAAAAATCATTTACGTTTATAAAACATCAAATTAATACGTAGCAAATAAAAGTTACGGTTTAGCAGCTACACAAACACTGCACATTACACACAGACTACACACATTATACATACATTACACACACACTACACACATTATACACATTATACACACATTATACACACACTACACACAGACTACCCACATTATACATACATTACACACATTATACACACATTATACACACAGACTACACACATTATACACACACTACACACATTATACACACATTATACACACACTACACGCATTATACACACATTATACATACATAACACACATTATACACACATTATACACTGTAGGGAAATAACCCGTGAGGGGCAGAGCACAGACACCCAGGAGGCGGTTTGTCAGGTGATAAGGGGGGCTTGCTTTTATTTTCTTTGTTTTTGTGTTTTAGGGGTGTGTGTGTGTATGGGTGTGTAGGGGTTTGCGTGCGGCTGGCGTTGCAGATTTCTTCCGGGGGCATGTCGGTGCTTCCCCGGACGCGTGAGGGCTTCCTCGTGCCATCAGGCACCGCCGAGTGTGTGTGTTCAGCAAGCAGCGGCCTCGTCTGGGTCCGAGTCGTCTGTGTGAGAGAGAGAGAGAGAGTGAACACACACACGCACAGAGAGCGAGAGGGCGATTTGAAAATGCCGAAAAAAAGGTCAAACAATAATGGGTGTTGGGGAGAAGTGACGCGCACATGTCACCCGAGATACTTCTCTTCGGACGAGCGGAGGAGTGGCCTCTTATACTCTTCCCTCGTCTGTTGTTTACCGTCACATGTTTTCGGGTTGCCGTCTGTTTTGACGCGGGGCTGTCTCTTCTGTGCCTGCGCGGTAGTCAGAGAAGCAGCGATTTTACTACCTTGTGCGCCAGCTGTCGGTCCGTCGCAACAGTACCCCCCCAGCTCCGAGCCTACTACTGCTGTGTGGCGGGCCCAGAGTGCGTCTCATCGTGAGAGCCCATCTGGATTACTGTGGTGGGTCACTGCCCGGTGCTGGACCTGGAATGAGAAATCTTGCAAGGCCAAGAAACACCGGGTTACCCTGGCGTTGGTGTCCTTGGCCTTGGCCATCCACTGGAGTGGGGCGTGGTCGATCACTAGGACGAAGTGCTGGCTGGCCAGGTAGTACCGTAGTTCCTCGATGGCCCATTTAATCGCTAGGGCCTCTCTCTCCACAGCCGCATATCTCTTCTCAGCTGGGGACAGCTTTCTGCTAATGTAGAGGACCGGGTGCTCCGCCCCGTCAAAGGTCTGTGAGAGGACTGCGCCCAGCCCTGGCCTTTCTTTGTGAGATCTGAGAGGGGGAGGCTATGGATGAGAAATTAGGCACAAACCTACGGTAGTACCCCGCCAACCCCAAGAAGGCACGTACCTGTTTTTTGACGTCGGCCGAGGATAACCCTTTATGGCTTCAGTTTTCTTCGCCTGGGGCTTGAGCAAGCCCCGGCCAATACGGTGCCCAAGATACTGTGCCTCGGTCAGCCCCAAGTGGCACTTTTTGGGATTGGCAGTCAGCCCGGCCTTCCGGAGCTCTTTCAGGACTTCCTCCAGGTGGAACAGGTGGTCCGACCAGGTGGAGGAGTGAATGACCACATCATCTAGGTAGGCAGCTGTGAAGGCACGATGGGGTTGCAGGACAGTGTCCATTAGCTGCTGGAATGTCGAGGGTGCTCCGTGCAACCCAAAGGGGAGGTTCCCGGTATTGCCAGTGGCCGTCCGCCGTGCTGAAGGCCGTCTTTGGTCTCGCCTCTGGGCCTAGGGTTACTTGCCAGTATCCCTTGCTTAGGTCCAGGGTGGATATGAAGTGGGCCCTCCTCAGCCACTCTACTAGGTCGTCCACTCAAGGGAGGGGATAGCTGTCGAATTCCGACACCTGGTTCAGCTTCCGGAAGTCATTGCACAGCCACATGCTTCAGTCGGGCTTCGGTACGACCACGATGGGGCTGGACCAGGGGCTATTGGACTGTTCAATGATGCTATCTCACAGCATCCAGCCAACTTCCTCCTCCATAGCCTTGCGGCGGGCATCCGGGAACCGATAGGGCCGCTGCCGTACCGCCATTCCCGGCGGGGTCTTGATTTCATGGTGTACCAGCTGGGTCATTCCTGAGGAAGTAGAAAATACATCACTGAACTGCCCTACTAGCTCTGATAATTCCTGCCTTTGCCCGGGAGTGAGGTCTTCCCCCAGCTGGACCAAGGCACTTTCCTCCTTGCCTGTCTCTATGGTCACGAACACCGACACCACTGGTGCTGGCTCTACCCATTTCTTTAGCAGGTTTATGTGGTAGGTTTGTGTGGCGGCTCGCTTACCGGGCTGTTGCAGGCGATAGTTTACGGCCCCTTTTCTCTCGAGGACGGTGTATGGCCACCGGGCCAGGAATTTACAGCCACTGTTCAGTACCAGGAGGAGCACCCGATCGCCAGGCCGAAACTCCCGGGGGTGTGCTGGCGGTCGTACACTCATTTCTGCTGCACTTGGGCGGCTCTTAGGTGCTCCTGTACGATCGGGGCTACTCGGTGGATCCTCTCCTGCATTTCCTGTACGTATTCAATGAATGAGCGGAACAGGGAGGGTTGCTCCTCCCAGGCCTCCTGGGCCACGTCCAGCAGTCCTCGAGGCCACCGCCCAAAGAGGAGCTCGAAAGGGGTAAAACCTGTGGAGGCCTGGGGGCACTCCCGGACGGCAAAGAGGACGTAGGGCAGGAGGAGGTCCCAATTCCTCCCTTCTTCACTCATCACCCTCCGTAACATCTGCTTTAGGGTTTGATTAAATCTCTATGAGCCCGTCAGTCTGGGGGTGGTAGACGGACGCCTCTAGGTGTTTTACCTGCAACAGCCGACACAGATCAGACATTAGCTTAGAGACAAAGGGCGTACCTTTATTATACACACATTATACACACACTACACACATTATACACTCACTACACACATTATACACACAGACTACACACATTATACACACGTTATACACACACTACACACATTATACACACAGACTACACACGATACACTCACTACACACATTATACACACAGATTACACACATTATACACACAGACTACACACATTATATACACACTACATACATTATACACACACTACACAAACTACACAAAGACCACACATTATACACACACTACACACATTATACACAAACTACACACATTATACACACAGACTACACACATTATACATACGCTACACACATTATACACCCAGACTACACACATTATACATACACTACACACATTATACACACTACACACATTATACACAGACTACACACATTATACACACATTATACACACTTCATACACACACTACACACATTATACACACACTACATACATTATACACACATTATACACACAGTCTACACACATTATACATACATTATACACACACTACACACATTATACACACAGACTACACACCTTATATGCACACTACACACATTATACACAAACTACACACATTATACACACATTATACATATTTCATACACACATTATACATACATTATACACACATTATACACACACTACACACATTATACACACAAACTGCACACATTATACACACAGACTACGCACAGTACACACATTATACACAAACTACACACATACACACAGTATACACACATTATGCACACATCATACACACTTCATACACACATTATACACACTGCTCACATTATACACAGATTATACACAGACTACACACATTATACACACATTATACACACACTACACACATTATACACACAGACTACACACATTATACACACATTATACACACACTACACACATTATACGCACACTATACACATTGTACACAAATTATACACACATTATGCACACATCATACACAGATTATACGTACATTATACACTTTATATACACTTTATACACACTTTATACACACTTTATACACACATTAGACACACATTATACACACTTCATACACACATTATACATACATTATGCACACTTTATACACACATTATATACTTTACATTCAAACACTAAAAGCACTTTATTATCAGTGAGATTTCACACTAACTTTTTTCCCCATTATACACACACTACACACATTATACACTCACTACACACAGTATACACACAGACTACACACATTATACACACGTTATACACACACTACACACATTATACATACACTACACACATTATACCCACAGACTACACACATTATGCACACACTACACACATTATACACACACTGCACACATTATACACACAGACTACACACATTATGCACACACTACACACATTATACACACATTATACACACATTACGCACACATCATACACACTTCATACACACATTATACACACTATACACACAGACTACACACATTATACATACATTACACACATTGCTCACATTATACACAGATTATACACAGACTACACACATTATACACACTTCATACACACTTTATACATACTTTATACACACATTAGACACACATTATACACACTTTATAAACACATTATACATACATTATGCACACTTTATACACACATTATACACACATTATATACTTTACATCCAAACACTAAAAGCACTTTATTATCAGTGAGATTTCATGCTAACTTTTTTCCCCTCGGTTTCACCCCTCAGCCCCAGAAATAGCAGAAACCCAGAGGACGAGTTCTTTGCCTTCCTCGACTCAGCTGTTCTAGCCGAACACGTGCTTGATTAAATAAATATGCATGAGAGCATCTCCTAATTAGCCTGAGATATGAACTTTATGTATAGTCTAATTAGCGTGAGGCTAGGAGAAGTGAGAAGCTGGAAGTCTCCATCAGAGAGAAGAGAGGATCAATCAGGGATCGAGTGGACGGTGAATCAGGAATTATAATGGAATTAAAACAATATAAGAGGCAGAAAATCACCCGGATGTCTTGGTGAACTGTGCTATGGTCAGGGTTTAAATTTAGCTTTCACAGTATTACATCAGATTTACACCAAAGTCGAGTCAGTGTGGTGAGTGAATCGCTGATGAGGCCAAAGAATCGAAAAAAAAATAAAGTTTGGCAAATCCAAGGAATATGAGTTCCCAAGGCAAGCGGCTCGTTTTGCTCATTTTACACCACCAATTGGACATAATGGAAGCAATTTACATCACCGTAACAAAGTAGGATCAGATTCAGGTAGATATACTCAGGTAGGTATTAGACTCTAGTAGACATAGGTATCAGACTCAGGTAGATATTAGATTCAGGTCAGTATCAGACTCAGGAAGGTATTAGACTAGTAGATGTCGGTATATATCAGACTCAGCTACATATCAGACGCAGGAAGGTATCAGACTCAGGTAGATATTACACTCAGGTCAGTATCAAACTCAGGTAGATATACTCAGGTAGGTATTAGACTCTAGTAGACATAGTCATCAGACTCAGGTAGATATTATACTGAGTAAAGTTTCAGACTCAGGTAGATATTAGATTCAGGTCAGTATCAGACTCAGGAATGTGTTAGACTAGAGGATGTAGGTATCGGACTCAGGTAGGTATCAGACACTGGAAGATATTAGACTCAGGTAGGTATTATAATCAGGAAGGTACCAGACTGAGGTAGATATCAGATATTTTCTGAGGTGATGTGGTGATGTAGAATGTACAGTACAATGCTAAATTGTTAGCTATAAGCTTTTCATGACTTTTAGCAACATTAGCCTCATACCTCGATTGCAAAACTAAAGAAACAAACTTCAGACACTAAACGTGTCTCAGCTGATGAACTACACTTGTGTACATTTCAATATTTAACCCAAACCGTTTCTCAACTGGAATGAAAACAATATTAAAATGAGATTTAAACAAACACAACATAGTGTTGGTTATAAATGATAACATTAGCACAAACATTTCCTCTGCTATCATTTACTTTTGTTCGGCCCAAAAAAAACATTAGTGACTTGTCACGTTATTTCTTGTCCAGCAGACAGTAAAATAAATTCATAGATTCCTCTCGGCCACACAAACAGTGGCGTGGTCTGATCTGACAGTCTGATTAGCCATGGAGACGTCTTGATATTCCCAACAACTTCGCCCTGCCAATTCTATTCCCATTCATCATTCAGAGCACTTGGCTCGGGCCGAACGAGAAAATAAAAGAAACTGATGGCACCGTTGGTGTGCCATAACGATCACAAATGGGTTTAACCCATCATAACCATCATTTCAGTGATGCACGAGCTGCTGATTCTGATGCTGCCAGAGTTACATCACCGTGAAGTATCGAGCAGCATCGCATTAAACACACATACACACACACACACACACTCACACACACACATGCGCACACACACAAACACACAGAGTATAAAGGGTATAAAGTCCACGCCGGGTCTTTAGATTTTACAGCAGTAATATCAGCTGGACTAATTTAAGAGGCTCGGGCAACGACCCCTTTAATAAAAACACACTGCTTCAGCATTCGTCTCATTTTTAAGCCTCACACACTTTTATTTAAAATCTTGCTATTAATTGGAGAAACTGACCAAGACATTTTTATTATTAGACTCTGCACACTCACAGCGGGTGCATTTAGGGAACTTGATGTGCACTCTCTAGGGCCCTAATGTCATCGTTTCTTTTATTTGATCTCACCGAGTTCTCCCACACACACATAGCTGTTATTATGCCTCAGTGGTTCCTCTACTTTATAACTATGAAATATCACATCTTTCTGTGATCTGTCACATCTCTCTGTCCTCTCGTCTCACTGCTGTCTCACTCACTGCTGTCTAACTGCTATCTCACTCACTACTGTCTCACTCACTGCTGTCTAACTCACTTCTGTCTCACTTCTATCTCACTCACTGCTGTCTCACTCACTCCTGTCTCACTGCTGTCTCACTGCTGTCTAACTCACTTCTGTCTCACTGCTATCTCGCTCACTGCTGTCCCACTGCTGTCTCAATCACTGCTGTCTAACTCACTGCTGTCTCACTACTATTTCACTCACTGCTGTCTCACCCACTGCTGCCTCACTGCTGTCTCACTCACTGCTGCCCCACTGCTGTCTCACTCACTGCTGCCCCACTTCTGTCTCACTCACTGCTGCCTCACTGCTGTCTCACTCACTGCTGTCTCACTCACTGCTGCCTCACTCACTGCTGCCTCATTGATGTCTCACTCACTGCTGTCTCACTGCTGTCTCACTCACTGCCGTCTCACTCACTTCTGTCTCACTCACTGCTGTCTCACTACATTGTCCGAGCCTCGGTCCTGGGTTCCGGTTTCAGCTGGAGCAGATCCTAAAACCATCTAACACATTTTACTGCCTTTTAAATCAGGTTCAGTTTTATGTTTAGTTCTTTTTATGTAATTAGTTAAAAACTCCATGGTCAAGAGCTGCTCGCTGCTCCACGTCCTTTCTGCAGTTACATACATATTTAAAATTACAGTTAATTATTAAACATAATTATTATTTTAAGGGTGTTCTGCACAATTATAGACGGTCCAAGTTAACACCTGCAAACGAACCCTATTCCCATCTCCCGACCTGGTCCTGATCTTGTCTCCTCCTTTTCTGCCTCGAGCTGTTCTGATGTTGTTAAATTCTCCAGATTTCACCTGAGGGAAGTCCGTATGGAACTCAGCAGCCTCCACCTACAGCTGGTGCTGCATTGCATCATGGGTAGATGCAGCTTCTTATTTATCACCTTGCTCTTCTTCAGTCTGTCCTCCTTTCTGCTCGTCCTCGCACCACGTCTTCCACAGCCGGTATCGGAAAAAAAGATTCAAGACTGCTAGAAAGTAGGACAAGGACTTTTAACTCGTCTCTCGATCCTGACTGGAGGATTGTTTGATATGTGGAACGGATCGGCTTTATTTCCCGGACAGATAACTGAAAATATTCTATGCGGATGTTTTAGGCCACGTAAACAAACACCATGAACAAGACAGGAGATTAATATTTGGTGATGAAAAATCAGTGGTTTACTTACTCTTACTAATTAATGGTCCATAATGTCATACAAACAAACAAACAAACACATCAGTGGGTATGCTGTGGCAATAAAAAGAATAAGTTTTTTTGTTGTGTTTGGTTTTTTTCAAAATGCAAAATTTAATCTATCATGACATTTAGGTTTATGCAAATACATGAATTAACATTTGTATTTGTGTGTGTGTGTGTGTGTGTGTGCGTGTGTGTGTGTGTGTGTGTGTAGGATCACTACAACCGCAGCCTGCATGATGGACTTGAGACGATATCCACTGGACGAACAAAACTGTACTCTGGAAATCGAGAGCTGTGAGTGATACAATATATATATATATATATATATATATATATATATATATATATATATATATATATATATATATATATATATATTCTCTCTCTCTCTCTCTCTCTCTCACTCTCTGTGGGTGAGGCTATGTATAAGCTCAGCTTGTGATATCACCAAACAAGCTTTGTGATATGCAAATTATTAGAGGACAACAAAGAGGTACCTGTAAACCTTTGGTTGAGGAATCGGTGTGCTAAGTTAGCTAGCTTTCCAACTTCAGATAGCAGTTGTCATGGTAACAATGAATTATATTCTGACAGGTTTGAACCACTGTTAAATAAATCTGCGAGAAAAAACGATGTAAATCAAGACTCTGGAACAAAACTGTGACTATCGTGAGGTAGTTTACTATTAGTTAGCTTACCGGTTAGCTAAGTTAGATAATGTTAGCGATATTCGGGTGTTGTGGAAAACATGAGATTGTTGAGGTGCATTTAAATTTGCATATTTATATATACTTTCTAATTATAGTATAATGAGGGTAAATGAGATGTTCCAAGGCAGTTTAACTTTAGATTCTTGAACATAAAAAAATACAAATATATTGTTTTGTTATTTTACAAAGATTATTTGAATATTTTAAAATGACAGGTTCATAGGATATCCATTAGAAATAAAAAAATAAAATCACTGTTTTATTTCTCTAATGAATTTGAGCCTCCCCTGGCACACCCTGGGCAACATTCAGTATCATACTGCTGAGCGGCTAATCCTTCCACTACGATGGTTCCACTATGAAGTGGAACCTCAACATGAAAAGAAGAATAAGAAGATGCATTTATATATGTTTTTAAATGAACTGCTTCCTGTCAGGAACGAAGTAAGATGTGGTTTTAGTTATTGCTGTTCTGCAGGTCTCTAATGACAACAAAAATAACTCACATTACACCTCAGTGTGAAACAGACAAGCCTGACTGCACCACAAATATCAACCACATGACAAACAAATCAATATTTAACACCCGGGCCATTGCGGTGCTGTCGAATCCGAGCCGTACTGCTGGAGCTGTGGTGAGCTGTGACTCTGTTCGCAAGTCTGAAATGGCTGAAATAAGTCAAACGACTGCTCCTGTGCTCCAGTAATGAGGCTGACCTTCATCTCCGCAAAGCCGAGGGATCAGGAAAGCATGGAACAGAAAAAAACATCCAATCAAATGTAATTGGGAGCGTGTGAATGTGAGCACTGATGTTAGAAAAAGAAAGAGCGAGATTGTTCTCATAAGTGCTGTTCACTTCACAGTGGACTTTTCAATAATAAATCATTTACATGATTCAAATTTAAATGCATTTTGACAAACCTAGTAATCACTGGATGCAGCGCTGAAGCTGAATTAGCAGAATAGTGCATAGTGGGTTAGGGTTGACCTTTACACTAATCCTAACACTAACACTAACCATTATACACAACCCTAACCCTAAACCTTAATCCCAACTGCTAACCCCAAACCCTAACCCTTAACCCTAAACCTTAACCCCAAATCCTAACCCCTAACTAGGCGAGCAATTGAAGCCATAAACATTTTCTGCTGGGATGGTGATCACTGAGATATTGTTTTATATTTAAGTAATATTATTATCAGCAGTTAGCTAACCGCTTTTTTTATTTTATGTCTTCTTATAAAATGGATAGTTTTGGTTCTAAATGTTGATTGGCTGAGCTGCGTTTGAAGCCGGTGTAAAATCCTTGATACACACACCTGTGAGCACATCACATTAACTGAATTCGGTATTAATCCTAATCTTTAAGACATTGTTTTATCCATATTTTATTGTTGTTATTATTTGGTAATAATAACAACAATAACAGCATATTGCTATCAAAGGTGGTGGAAAATGTCATGTCATTGCTGGTTTCGACAAGAACTACGTTACCCATCGGGCCTAGCACATCACATGGCCTAGTCACATGCCAATCACCAATTACTCACACCTGTTCTGTGTTTCACTAATTTATAACTCTGTTTAAGTTCCAGTTTTTGGCCGTGTGTGATCCTTGTTTCCACTTGGGTTGTTTAGTTTGTGGTTGTATTCATAAATAGCTGCACTTTCCTCCACCTCCCAATCGCTGACAAAGAAAATAATTTTTTTAAAATTCAATTTAACTTGTTTTACTTTTGACAGAATTCTAATGACAGTTTTTCTACGTGCTCGTGAATCACTTTGCGATTCGTGTTACCTTGTGCTTGTTTTTAACGTCCGTGCTCAGAGATCCCATTCCGACTGAGCTTTGAGAACCGACCAAGATGCATACAGTTGTTTTTATTTTTTTTAATCATCTCTGCCTAGTTCACCGTCATTGCCAGGAAATTCCATTACGGGTTTATTAACGGTTATGTTTTGATTAAATTGTACCTTGTTGCCTGCAGAATTAATCTTGAAAATTAATTTCATTAACACACGACGGTCTGCTGCTGCAGTGCACGAGACTACAAGAGAGTCCAGTGAGGAACGTTAAAAGCTGAACTCCAGAAGAATGTGGGGGAAAAAATCATAACGCAAATGAGGAAACGTGAAACAGGAGAGACTGTGATTGTGACTCACGTCGTCTAACAAAATCGAGTTCTTTCTTTAAATGTGAGAAACTGAATGTGTAAACAGAGCAGTCATTCCCAAAAACTGTTTTTACTCTTGTATTAAAATCACTTTTCAGTCAAGGATGGTTAACTTTGTAGCATCAGACGCGTTATCAGATGGAGACGGATATAAAAGAGCAAGGTATTTTAATGTGAGAACACGATTCCTTCTGCTCTCAGAGATTTCTTTCGCTCTCTAGAAAAATATGTTAAATTGACCCTGCTTTTATGCGAGTGTGCTCTCCTCCCATTTAGAGAACACACTCAAATTAATATGGCTCCCTCGCCGACCTTTTTTGTGCTCTTGCCCTCCAAGTTTCTTCTCCGGCTTCCAGATAATTAGGTTTTGCAAAAGAATTCTTTGAATGAATAAAAGTCGTATGTACGCACCAAAGCTGTTCAGAAAGATCGTGCTTATGCAGGCAGATTTTGTTGGTTAGCATTTGTGCTTTCCAAAAATAATTGCAGTCTAACCCAGAGCAAATGGTTTAGTGTTTGTTGTTGCAGCCTGTGAGAAATAAGAACTATATTTTGCAGAGTATTTGTTCCATCCTACGACGTTAATCTCGGCTCCAGGTTCTAACGTGTATTATGGTATAAATATTCTGCGCTGTTGAAACAGAACGAGAAGAACCTCGCAGTCGTCGGATCCAATTTTCCACGCTGTTTATACTCTCTGTGCTGTGAGGATGTGTGTTTGTGCTGAGTATTCCTCTGCGTTAGACGCTCCTGTTCGCCGTGTGTGCCTTGTTCTCCCAAGAGGAATAGGATTAAAGTAGCTTTTGAACTCTGCACATCAAAAATTTATTTCCATCTCCATGCGGGAGCTGTGCCTTAGATACCTCTCGTGTTTTTAAGGCGTATTCTTCTTGTTGAAGTCTCGCTTACAAAAACCTGAGCGTCGGGCGGTGTCAGGATCACGGACGGGTGTCAGGATCGTTCTCTTTCAACAAGTACAACTGTTCAAGATTACACTTCAAGTTGTATTATTTATTTTCAAAGGAAGTAAACTGGAGCAGAGTTTAAGGATGTGTATGGCCTCATGCAGCCTCAACATATTCTTAGCAGAGCAATCGTTTCCTCTCAAAGCCAAACATTAGCTATAAAGTCACTTCCAAAACTATTGGAACAGCAAGGCCAATTCAGTAATTTGTGCTCCACACCAAAGACATTTGGGTTTAAGATCAGAGGATGGTGATGAGTCGAGAGTTTAGGATTTCAGCTTTTATTTATTTCCTGGTTTTCACACCTAGACGTGTTAAACAACATAAAACATAGAACTTTTTGTATTAATTTTTAGGCAAGCAAATGTATAGGAACAGAAAAGTCTTGAAGTAAATGAAAGTAAATAACACTTAATATTTGTCTGTGACTCACTCACATCAAACTGTTGGTTTCTTCTTCTGTGAAGCTTTTACAGGTTTTTACTGCAGCTGTTGTTTGTTTCGGGGGGGTTCTCCCTTCCGTCTCCTCTTCAGGAGGTGAAATGCTGCTCAGTTAGGTTAAGGTCTGGTGATTGACTTGGACAGTCTAAAACCTTTCACTTTTCCCCCCTGATGAAGTTCTTTGTTGAGGTTTGATGTTTAAGTTGTATGGTTGTAAGTTTTTTAACATGTCTAGATGTAAATATGAGGAAATGAAAGCTGAAATTCTGATCTATCGTCTCATATTCATCTTTTGATTGTAAACCTAAATGTCTTCAGTCTATAGCAAAAAACAATGGCCTTGCTGTTCAAATACTTTTTTAGAGGACTATATATATATATATATATATATATATATATATATATATATATATATATATATATATAATCTTATAGTAGTCTATAAGATTATAGTAACAGTCTAAGGCGCAAACTAGTATAGATGTGCTAAGTGAACTTGCTAGCCAACAAATTGTGTAACTAGTTAGCTAGCTAACATTAGCACAGTACTAATAACTATTATAATGTGTGTAATTCTAACCACTACTTCATGCTACGCACTACATGAAGGTGAAGAAGTGAAAGGAACTTTTGCAGATGTTCAGTTGAGAGTGTGATCACCAGTTCAATCACAGTGTGGTATGGAAGCTGCACAGTTTGTTTGTGGAGTAGCCTTTCCATCACTTCAGGATATTTACAGCACCAGGGTCATTAGGAGGGCCCACAACATTATCAGGGCCAATACACATCCACAACACAACCTCTTCACACTTCTGCCGTCTGGGAGATGGTACAGGAGTGCGAATCAAGGACAGAAATTCTCACAAGCCATTAGACTCCTGAACAATACAATACATTAAACTCTAACTACCTCAAGCCCCATTAACCTCATGGACTGTTACCCTGTTACTATACTGTAGTAATAGTAATATAATACTATATTGTATATTTTTGTAAAGGGAGACTTGCAAAGTAAGAATTTCATTGTGTGGTCTAAACCATGGTGTTTTTACTGTGCACATGACACATGAACTTAAGCTCAGCCCCTTTGCTAACACAGGTACAATGAAATCAGGACTTGTTTGGATGTTAAGGCTCTGTAAATGTTTGCACTGCAGTCAGGAGCAGTTAGTAAGAGAAAGAAAAGAGGTCAGGTCAGGATTAATGCTCAATCTGAACTCACTGCAACGTCCTTGCCTGAAAAATTGGAAGGATTTCAGTTTTTCCCCGTGTTCTAGCTGTATTTCTCCACATGCACATCTGCCCTTTCTTAATCCTGTGTCAGTGAAGGATTTAGGGAGAAACATGGTGTTCTTGTCTTCTCTCTCTCTCTCTCTCTCTTTCTCTCTCTCTGCCTTCCTCCTATTCTTGATTTAATGCCTCTCTCTGTCTTAGAGTGGATTATGAAGTACTGAGTCTCATGGTGAAGTTTTTTCTGTTTCTCGGTCATTTCTGGATCGGCTCCACACACTGCGGGTTTCAGTACACACAGAAAAGTCAAACTGCTTTTACTCAAATACGTCTTGGTTTATTTTATTTCAGTAGATTCTGTTAACCATCTTGGGGAAAAAAACATAGCTGTTCTGTTTGGTCAAGCTTTTGATGACAGCTTCAACAACTTTCAACAACTGCACGGTCCTGTAGGTTAATTCTGTATGACATCAAGAGAATCAGACCCTATCTCATTGAACAGGCTCCACAGCTACTAGTCCAGGCTCTTGTCATATCAAAACTGGACTATTGCAATTCACTACTCTCGGGCCTCCCAGCCAGCTTCATCAAACCCCTTCAGATGATTCAGTATGCAGCAGAACACCTTGTCTTCAACCAGCCCAAAAGGACCCGTGTCACACCCCTCTTCATCTCCTTCCACTGGCTTCCTGTAGCCGCCCGTATGAAATTCAAGGCCTTGATGCTCACATATAAGACCTGGAATAGCACCCTCCTACCTCAACATTCTCCTGAAGGCTTACGTTCCTCACACAACCTGCACAGCAAAATCACCAGTGTTGATTTAACACCCACAGTGTTGAATTCACACCCTACACTGTTTATATAAGTTCATTGGACTCATATAAACACTCTGGGTGTTAATTCAACACCAGGGATTTTACTGTGTGCGATTGATTAATGACCGACACTTAGTAGTACCTACTCAGCGTGGCTCAAGGTCCCTTCCAGAACTTTCACACTAACTGTCCCTCAGTTGTGAAATGAACTTCCAACCTCAATCCGGACCGCAGAATCTGTCACTATCTTCAAAAAACAGCTAAAGACCCACCTCTTCCGTGAACACCTAACTAACCCTTAAAACGCCAACCCCACATTATTTAAAAAAAAAAAAAAACTGGCTCTTAAAAAACTACTCTGGCTCTTACACCTCTACTCTGTGGACTTTGCTTCTCTAGAATTCAATTATAAATCTTGTACAGTAGCATTACTTGTATTGTTCTCTGCTTGACATATCACTTTGCTTGTATTTCCTCATTTGTAAGTCGCTTTGGATAAAAGTGTCTGCTAAATGAATAAATGTAAATGTAAATGATTGACCTAATGTGACTCCAATCACCTGACTTTAACTGACAAACTCAAATAACTGACTTTAATTAACTGACTAAACAACCGACTCTAATCAACTGACTTTTTAACTGACTCTAATCAACTGACTCTAGTCAACTGAGTCTCATCAAATTACTTTAATCAACTGACTCTAATCAACTGACTCCAATCAACTGAGTCTCATCAAATTACTTTAATCCACTGACTCTAATTGATTGACACTAACTGACTCCACGCAACTGGTTCCATCAAACTGACTCCATTCATTTGACTGCTACCAAATGATTCCATTGAGCTAACTCTATCCAACTGACTCAACCCCTTCTATTCAAACTACATATATTTTATGAGTTTCCTTTTAGGAAAAATGGGCTGAGCTAAGCTATGAAGTTCTGTTAGGATCAGGAGCAACGGCAAAACTGCAAACCACCGTTTTGAGCCATTTACATAAAATGATTTCATTTTAAAGTATTTATCCCAGGTCTAGAAACACATTTACGAAATAGAAACTACAGCGAGTATTTCACAGCAGATCCCGAAACATGTCCGAAACCCAACACGTTTTATACGGCCGTAGCGTGTATATATAAAAGTTACAGGATGTTCCGGTCCGCATGTTCAGCTTTTATGGATTTATTTCTGGCTGTCTCCAGCGAAAGGCCGTTTACAGCACTTCTCCTTAATTAAGCCCAGTGACACCTCGTTATACACGATACCCCAACACGGCCTCTTTACATAACGGCTAATTAATTACTGCGGCTACTTCTTTAATGAGAATCTGAACAAACTGCCTGATCTGCATTATTAACAAGAGAAAAATCGATCTCACTGAATCACTCCGTGCACTAACTATCTGGGATGATTTGTCATTTCTTCTCCACAGACGGCTACACGACGGATGATATCGAGTTTTACTGGCGAGGTGAAAACAGCGCCGTGACAGGAGTGGAGAGAATAGAGCTGCCTCAGTTCTCCATAGTCGACTACAAGCTCATAGCCAAGAAGGTGGTTTTCTCTACAGGTGAAGAGGAGCATTCTCTCTGATTCTGTGGAAATTATATTACAGAAATAAAAGGGGTTTTTGGGGTTTTTTTTTTTTTTTTTTTTTTTTTTTTTTTTAAATCTGAACAGATTATCTACTTAGGTTGAGATAAAGAACTTAAGATTTTCTCTCATACTGTCTTCCCTGCTGAAAAAAACTATAGAAACCATCATAATTTGTAATGGTTATATTTGTAATGGTTATAATGGGAAGTGGTTTTAATGGAAACTCTAATGATCCCTGTGGGTCTCTACTGGTTAACTGCTGCCTTCTATTGGTGGCTTGTTATGTCTAGTGGATGCCATTAAGGAGCAATAGGACACCTTTGACCTTTGATGATGGATTGTAATGGTATTTGTAATGGAAAGCATTAGAATTTCTGTGATGGTTTATATTGTTTTTTTTGTTTTTTTTTAATTAAACTAATTAACCACAAAAACATTTTTCATGACCTTTTTAATGAAAAAGCATTTCTAGATTATATAATGCTTTATCCCAGAGCGCTGCTGCTGAGTTCTGGATTCTGATGGGTCAGAAGTTGTTGATTAGTTTTCTATAACAGCGGCTCTGATAGTAGCTCAGCTTAGAGTCTAACACATTATTGTTTCTATAGTAACAGCTCTTTTACAGGGACGTGTACAGTGGACGCTCCACATAAATGCTTTTTTTTTTTTAAAGAAAAAATGTGATTCTTTGAGGAGATTTTTATTTAATGTGTAATATAATTTAACATGGAAGGAGTCTCCAGTGTCAGCGCTTTGTAACAGTCAGAGGTAAAGCTGTAACTTGACATTTTCCCACATCTTCAGGACAGATGAGTTTACGCTCCTGCATTATAAGCATGTAGAAAACATCTTTTGGGGATGTGCTGTTATAGGAAAATAATCAACTTTGGGGTGAGAACATTAACTCAAATTAAAGCCAAAAACGACGTCAGCCATGTTAAGTTGGTTTCGCTTTTTCTTCTCCTCAGCATGGTTTAATGTTATACAGAAGATTTCTGCACGTCCCCACAGAACACTTCAGTTTTAATTTTTTCCTCTGTTTCTAAATTACCTCACCTGAATCAGCTAATGGCGCCCCTCTGTAATTAAGCTAAATCAAGTTCATTAAATCAAAGAAAACATGAACCTGTGCAGTGTTCAGCTCCTCAAGGAGTTCCACACGATCCCCTGGTTAAAGGGTTATTAAGATTATTGAGCACCAAAACTTCCCAGACTACTCCGTTCAGGTGTTTGTGCAGGTATGCATGGACTTCTCCTCACATCTGGAGGTCACTCGGGTGGAGTCCAGATGATTTTTACTTTATCTTTTTTTTTTTTTTTTGGTTCACTGAGCATCACACACCCCAGGATTGAGCGCGAACCACAGTGGGCAATGTGTTGTCTCCTCGGAGGCGAACACATCCACTTCCGCTTGTCCGAACCTCCGCCATATGGACTCCACCACTTGTGGATGGAGCCTCCAACCCCCGGGCCTCAGCCCATGCCTTGACAGGATGTCTGCCCCTACATTCCGGCTGCCCAGAATGTACATTGCACTCAATGACAAGAACTTTCCCTCTGCCCTCAGAAGGATTAGTTGTACCTGCCTGAACAGGGGGTGTGAACGTAACCCTCCGTGGTGTTTGATATATGAGACCACCGCTGTGTTGTCTGATGCAACTAGAACATGGTGACCTCTCAACTGAGGAAGAAAGAATTTCAGTGCTAGGAATACGCCCTGCATCTCTAGGCGATTTATATGCCACTCCAGATGAGGGCCACTCCAAAAACCGTGAGCTGGACAGCCATTTAAGACTGCACCCCAGCCCGTGAGGGACGCGTCTGTCATTACCGGCTTGCGGTAAGGAGACGCACCTAGAGTGTGACCCAAGGCTAGAAACTACGGGCACCTCCAAATACTCAGAGCACGCAGGCATCGCCGCATGACACTAATTACTCTCAGAGGTTTCATACTCAGATGAAACCCCTGACTTTTCAGCCACCACTGAAATGGTCTCATGTGCAATAGGCCCAACGATATGACGTTGGCTGCTGCTGCCATAAGGCCCAACAGTCTCTCGTAGAGACTGGAGGGGATGCCCAGACCTGGCTTTATCTTGCTCAAAGTTGATAAGATCGATCCTACGCGTGTAGAGCATACTTTTCTTGAGGTTCAACCTGAGCCACAAGCTCCTCAAGTAGGTGAGAACGATGCTGAACCGCCTGTGACCTGGATCGTGCTAGAATTAACCGGTTGTCCAGGTAGTTTAGTACACGGATGCCCTGGTGTCGCAAGGGAGCCAGAGCAGCATCCATGCACTAGGGGGTAAAGCTAGCCCGAAGGGAAGAACCCGAAATTGGTATGTGTTGTCTCCAAACGCAAACCTCAGGAACTTCCTGTGACTGGGCGATATTCCTATGTGGGAATATGTATCTTTCAGGTCTACCGTCACAAACCAGTCCTCGGACTGAATCTGTGGCATGATAAGTTTGAGCGTCAGTTTCTTGAACTTGTATGTCCGAAGAGTACAGTTCAGATGACGCAGATCTAAAATTAGCTGCATACTCCCAGCTTTTTTGCGGACCAGGAAATAACAGCTGTAAAAAGCTCCCTCCCTTAGGGAATGGGGTACATGTTCTATGGCCCCTTTGTCCAAAAGGGAATTTACTTCCTGCACTAATATTGGGCTCTTCTCTGTGCTGACAACTGTGGTGAGCACACCTCTGAACCGGGGAGGGGGGTCGAGCTCTGAACTGGACCCGGTAACCCTTTTCTATGGTAGACAGAACCCATGGAGACACATTTGGCAGTAGTTTCCACACTGCCAAATGGTCTTTCAGTGATTTTCCACATTTCGTTGGAGGGAAAGCATCAGATTTCCATTGCCCTGTGACAGCTCGCTGACCAGAGAAGCTGAAAACATGGGATGGCCTTGGCCAGGGCAGGCCCTACACTAGCACTCGGGGCTATCGGCCCTAACAATCTCATGTCCCCTGATACGTCCCTTTCGCGGCCCATCAGGACCGGTCCTTCCTTGCCTGCTTTGCTTTTATGATCACTCTTAGATCAGGCCTCTTAGCAGGCTGTTTTCGCCGCCCGGTCCCCCTGGCTTTCTGCGGGGGGAGGCTCGCCTTCTGCGCCTCCCTCACACTAGCACTGGCCTGGGCTCCACTCATGGAGGCCTGTGTGAACTCAACATGATGGAGAAGGAACTGGCTGAACGCCGCCGTTTGCTGTTTTGCCTCGTGAAACCAGTCGTCGATGGCATTAACCGCCGCCAAACAGGCCGGAAGGTTTAACTGGGGCGTTCAGCAAGGAGACCTTATCTTTGTCTCCCATCCCTGAGAGGTTGAGCCATAGGTGCCTCTCCGCCACAACCAGGCTACCCATTGAACGGCTGATATGACGGGCTGTTTGTTTGGAAAGATAAATCTGTGGTGCGACGCAGCTCTGCCATTGCCTCCGCCCCAATTCCCTCCCCAGTATCGAGCTCACTCAGCAGGTCTGCTTGGTAGGCCTGCAACACTGCCATTGTGTGCAGTGACCCAAAAGAAAGACCCGCTGCCGCATAGGCTTTGCCCACCAACGCCGAGGTGGCCTTACATGGCTTAGAAGATAAAGTTGGCCTCCCTAAATTACCTGAGAGGTGGCTCGCAAGCGCCTCCTCCACTTTTGGCATTGCTAAATAGCCGTGCTGCTCACTCCCCATGACGGCTGAGTAATCAGACGTCACGGGGTTATAAACACAGCTAGTGTATGGTTTCCTCCAGAAGCGTGATATGTCATCATGCACTTCTCGAAAAAAGGGGAGTTTTCTGCGATGTGAGGGAGCTTTATATTTATTTTCACTGGAGAGGAAGCGCTCATCCAGCCTGCTACGAGCCACTTCCTCTTCCCCGGGCCAGTCTATATTCAACTTTTCAACTGCCCTAGTAATCACCTCAAGCAGCTCTTTATATGCTTGAGAGCTGCTGTCAGTTTTTGGTGCAGTGGCACCCTCTACCGATTCCTTGGAGTCAGGGAGGGTGTTTTGGCTTTCCATAGAGGAAGGAGGAGTCGCGACGCGAGCTCCAAAGTCAGGCGGAGAGCCGGAACCGGAAGACAGAGCAATAGATAGAGCAGCGCTCATCTCCAGCTCCTCTTCCAAATTCATACGAGAACCCCAGGACCTTAGCCGGCTGACTGCCTCGGCAGCGGCTTGCCCAGATCCGCGAGGCTCTGAAACCCAGCTCCCTTCGGACGAGAAGAGAGCAAGTCGACAGCGGAGCTGCCTAATCGTGAAATTTTCACAATGCTGACAGTCAGACCCCTCGAGGGCTGCTGTCGCATACTCTACACCCAAACACTTCACACAGAAAGCGTGTCCGTCTCCTCCCGTGATGAAACGGGAGCAAGGCGTAACACACTTTCTGAATTCTCGCTCATTATTTCCCTCTCTTTTCTTTTCTTTTTTTTCTATAAAAAGGATAGAAAATTTTAGAGATTTTGAAAAAATATAGAGTAGAAATGAAGCAGGGGCGCTTCCCATACTGTTATGCTAAATGCAACGTCGAAGTTCCCTTTGAAAGGGAACTTAAAGTTACAGCTTTAAATCTGACTGTTACACAGTGTTGACACTGGAGACTCCTTCCGTACACTTTATGTTTCACTATATCTAAGATTTTTCAAAATCTGTTTATTTTCATGGAGTGTCCATTGTTGCTATAGAAACGATAAAGTATTAGAACGAGTGCGTTAATATAAACCTGCGCTACTTTCAGAGCTGCTGTTATAAAGGATTAATCAACAACTTCTGACCAATCACAATCCAGATCTGTGTATATTCAGCTATATTTTTATTAATAAGTACATTTCCACATGATTACTTTTTACAGTGTAGCACAAAGTAAATGTGTCCACGATCCATTCAAAACATGTAGAAATCTTCACCTTAACCTCCTGGCAGAAGCATCCAAATTTGAGGTTAAAATATGTTACTCCCCATGCACTGTGTTTTTAATGATTTTTTTGATCTTATAAATGACACGCATGTTTGTGATCTCGTTATCATGTTCCCCCAGGTGCTTATCCTCGCCTGTCCCTCAGCTTCAAGCTGAAGAGAAACATCGGCTACTTCATCCTGCAGACCTACATGCCCTCCATCCTGATCACCATCCTGTCCTGGGTCTCCTTCTGGATCAACTACGACGCCTCCGCCGCCCGAGTCGCTTTAGGTACAAACTCCAACAGCCACTGTTTACTATAACGCTAGGCTACATATTAGCATGTTTACTATAACACTAGTCTACGTATTAGCATGTTTACTATGGCGCTAGTCTGCGTTTTAGCCTGTTTTCTATAATGCTAGTCTGCGTTTTAGCTTGTTAAATATAACGCTAGTCTGCATTTTAGCCTGTTAACTATAACGCTAGTCTGCGTTTTAGCCTGTTAGCTATAATGCTAGTCTGTGTTTTAACCTGATTTCTATAATGCTAGTTAGCATTTTAGCCTGCCTACTGTAACGCTAGTCTATGTTTTAGCCTGTTTACTATAACTCTATTCTGCGTTTTAGCCTGTTTACTATAAAGCTAGTCTGCGTTTTTGGCCCTTGTTCTGACAGATGTGTAAATTGCAAAAAATATATTTAAAAAAAAAATAATTTTGATTAGCTTGTGATGGAAATGAGATTGGAGGACTAGCTGTGTACTCGTTAACTTCACTAATTTGTATTCAGCTGAGCGCACTGATTTCTCTGTATATTTTTGTTCTTTCATTTCACTGACAGCCTGTATTTTTCCCTGTCATGCTGGATTATGTAAACACACACACACACACACACACAGACACACACACACACACACATACGCACACACACGCTCGAAATAAACAGTGTGCTCTCACTGATTGGAGCCTGACCTGGATTGAGTTAGCTATCAGGATGACAAACAAAAAACAAGGGTTTTTAGAATAAAACAGCATAACTTTAACCCAAGCCATGTGAGCCGAGCTGAGAGGGTGTGACTTGTTTATCATTCGTGGTTGCTTTGGCTCTCGTTTGGTTATTAGCTATAATAATAGCATTAAAGCTAATTTGGATCAGATTTTACATGCAGGCTAACAGACAGCAGAAGAAAACTGTCTTTTTCTGAGCGTTTAATGACGTCATTGCCATAAACAATGACCGATGTAAATCATTCTCTTCCATTCGTGTCCAGTTCATGACTCTATAACTCACAGAGTCTCATTACCGTCTCCATCCTGGCAACAAACAGCACACGATCCATCAGAATGACACCACGAACGACGAGCCTTACTAGCAGTGGGACATCGTTTGTCCAAAACTTGGCAGTGTGGTTAAGTTGCTTGCACTTGCAGGAGTTTGTTATAAAAACGCAGTGATGCTAACGCTCTGACTTGGCGCAGGAGAAGCCGTATTGTCCTGATTAGTCGTTTGTTCGTGAAAGAGTTGATACATTCTAGATGTGTGACTCTCATCTATGTGTGACTGAGGCAGCATGGAGGTCTAATGTTATTTTATTCATTAGAAAGTTTATTGAGTTTATTGAACAGTTTTATTGACAAACCGAGAAAAAAAACTGGTAATGATTCATTTGGGAATAAAAACAGCTGACACCTAGATGAACACTTTACAGTTGGTTGTGTGACTGTAAGACATTCCCTTCAAATACTATTGAAGTTAGAAACGTGTATACCAATGTCGTATGTAACCTTAACGACGGTCCCTTAATTTGTGCATATCTGTGAATACCGAACGTCCAACATCAAGCCAACTTTATGCCAGTCCGCTAGGTTCATCTTCTCTTGTGGCTTGTCATCACAACCCCACCACTAGGGGCCGGCCCAGAGTAACACGTTACAATAGTATCAGCAATCCATTGCTCTTCCTGTGAGACCCGGATGTGAAGATTTGAATTTTAAGATCTGAATTTGTGAGGTTGAAAAATACTGTGTTGAAATATTACCTGATGAATAATGAAGATGGTATTTTAACAACTGAATATTTTGGAACCGTATTTTAGGAAGGTGAATATGTGTGCATTGGATTTTGAATGCTGGAATTTTGTTTTCAATCAAAATATACAAACCCAGTTGTCACGAACCTTGAGATGGTACGGAAGCAGGCGCGGGAGGCGAGTGAACCGAGTAGAGTCGGGAAGTTCCGGAAGCGTAGTCGTAGAGTCAGCAAGGGTCAAGCGATCGGGCGAACAATCCAAATGGGGATATCCAGATAACGTAGTCGAGACGAGAAGCGAGGGTCGAAGATCATAAGAAACAATGAACTAGAAGAGCTTGGTAACGCAGCAAACTAAGTTACTGAGCGTATACTTCGCGCAGATCCTGGGTGGATGTCCTTCCTAAGTACTAGTGTGTGTGTGTGTGTGTGTGATTGGTGCCAGGTGTGTCTGATCAGAACTCCGGGGATGGTGAGCGCATGCGTGCCTGAGAAGTGAGCGTTGCATCTTGGGAATTTGAGTTCTGATCGGACCGCACTGTGACAGAACCCCCCCCCCCCCCCCCCCCCCCAAAGGGCTCACTCCGGGAGCCGAGTTCTTTCTTGGCCTCCCCCAGGATCGTGGACCTGGGAGATGAGGATGAGTGACGTGAAAGTCCTTGGTGAGCTGTGGATCCAGTATATCCTGTTTGGGCACCCAGCACTGTTCCTCCGGTCCGTAACCCTCCCACTCGACCAAATACTCCAGCTTGCCCCTCCTGCGTCTAGATTTGAGGATGTTTTTGACGCGGTAAGCCGGTTATCCATCAATCTCCAGAGGATTCGGAGGAGTCTCAGCTGGTACATCGGTGGCTAGAGGACCGTTAACAACAGGTTTGAGACGTGATACGTGGAATGAAGGGGAGATGCGGCTGTGCAGTTCCAGACGGTAGGTGACCTCATTGACCCGCTTGAGGATCTTGGTCCAGTATACCTTGGCGCTAGTTTTTTTACAACCGTGGGCTTGTCTCAAGTCTCTTGTGGACAACCATACCCGGTCGCCTGGTTGGTAGTTAGGGTGTTCTTTGCGGCGGCGATCTGCCTTGTGTTTATACGTCTCTGTCGTCTCCTTCAGGCGTCGATGGGTGTCAGCCCAGACACGCTCACTACGTTTGAACCAGTGGTCAACGGCCGGAGCTGCGGTGGGGGTTGCGTTCCATGGGAACAGAGGGGGTTGGTAACCGAGCACGCACTGGAAGGGGGTGAGATTGGTGGCCGAATGACGTAGTGAGTTCTGGGCGTACTCAGCCCATGGCAAGAACTTGCTCCAGTCCTCTCGGTTGTTGGCACAAAAGGTGCGGAGGAATCGTCCCAGTTCCTGATTGACTCGTTCGGCTTGCCCATTGGCTTGTGGGTGATACCCGGAGGTAAGATTCACTGTTACTCCCAGCTTGGTCATGAAACTGGACCACACTCTGGAGGTGAACTGCGGGCCCCTGTCACTGACAATCTCCTCCGGAATGCCGTAATACCTGAACACATGCTGGAATAGCACTTCAGCTGTCCTGAATGCAGTGGGGAGAGCGGGCAAGGGAATGAAGCGTACGGACTTGGAGAACCGGTCCACTGCGACTAGAATAGTGGTATCTTCTTGGGATCTAGGCAGGTCTGTTACGAAATCTACAGATATGTGTGACCATGGGCGTTCGGGGATAGGTAAAGGCTTGAGCCTCCCGGCGGGGAGGGTCCGAGGTACTTTACTCTGTGCGCACGATGAACAGGACTTCACCACCTTGTGTATGTCTCCTATCATGTTGGGCCACCAGTATTTCTCTTCCAGGAGATGGTGTGTGCGTTGTGTCCCAGGATGCCCCGTACCGAGTACCGTGTGTGCCCAGATGATGAGTTCTTGGCGGTACTCTTCAGGTACAAAGAGTCTGTCGGGAGGACACTTTACAGGAACTTGGGACTGGGGAATCTGCTCTAGTTCCACGTCCAGCTCCCACTCTAGCGCACTGATAACACATGAGGGATGAATGATGTATTCCTCCTGCTCATCAATCCGTTCTATCTGATCAAGACGAGACCGGGCATCCGCCTTTGTGTTCTTGGATCCGGGTCTGTAGGATAACGTGAATTGAAATCTAGTGAAAAATAGGGCCCATCGGGCCTGGCGGGGTGTGAGTCGCTTTGCCGTGCGAAGGTACTCCAGGTTCTTATGGTCCGTGAAGATGACAAATGGATGAGTAGCCCCCTCTAACCAGTGTCTCCACTCTTCCAGCGCTAACTTAACTGTCAAGAGTTCCCGATTCCCCACATCGTAGTTTCTCTCGGCTGGGGAAAGCTTTCGCGAGAAGAAGGCCACCGGGTGAAGTTTTGGTTTTTCTCCAAATCGTTGGGACAGAATGGCTCCTACCCCGGTTTCTGATGCGTCCACCTCCACTATAAACAGTCTGGATGGGTCTGGATGTTTGATGAGGGGTGCAGTGGTGAAGGCCTTCTTGAGCTTGTCGAAGGCAGATTGGGCAGTTGGATTCCATGCCAGACGCTTGGGTCTCCCCTTTAGCAGGGATGTGAGGGGGTTGGCGACGACACTGAAATTCCTGATAAATCTCCTGTAGAAGTTTTCAAATCCCAGAAACCTCTGTAGTTCCTTGATGGTCGTGGGTGTGGGCCAGCTTACGACCGCCTGGACCTTTTCTTGGTCCATGGAGATTCCCTCGGAGCTGATGACGTAGCCCAGAAACGTGATGGTGGTTTTATGGAATTCACACTTCTCGGCTTTCACATATAGCTGGTGACGGAGCAGTCGCTGTAGCACTTGGCGAACGTGGTGAACATGGTCTTCCCGGGAGTCAGAGTATATCAGTATGTCGTCGATGTAGGCGATCACATGGCGTCCCAGCATGTCACGTAACACATCGTTAATTAAACATTGGAAGACCGAGGGGGTGTTCGAGAGCCCATACGGGATGACCTGGTACTCGTAGTGGCCTGAGGTTGTGCTGAATCCAGTCTTCCATTCATCTCCCTCGCGGATCCGGACCAGGTTGTATGCACTGCGCAAGTCCAGTTTCGTGAAAATGGTGGCAGTGCGTAATTGTTCCAGAGCGGCTGGTACTAGAGGGAGTGGGTAGCGGTACTTGACGCAACATTGGTTTAGTCCTCGGTAGTCGATGCACGGTCGTAAACCTCCTCCCTTCTTCTCCACGAAGAAAAATCCCGCGGATGCGGGAGAAGTGGATGGTCATATATATCCTTGGTGCAACGCCTCCTGAATGTACTCTTCCATGGCCTTTTGCTCAGTGATCGTTAGCGGGTAGACCCTCCCTCGTGGTGGTGTAGTGCCTGGGAGCAAATCAATAGCGCAGTCGTAATCACGGTGGGGAGGTAGTCCGCTCGCTTTCTTCCTACTGAATACCTCCATGAGGTCGTGGTAGACACTGGGGATCGGAACGTGAGCTGCCTTATCTGGGCTTTCAATGGAGGTGGATGCTACGGAGATCACCGGGACTTGAAGGCAGTGAGACATGCAGTGCGCTGACCAGCGTGTGATCTCCCTTTGGTCCCACGAAATTTGGGGATTGTGATGTTCGAGCCAAGGGAGACCGAGTACCACGGGGTGTCGAGCCGTGACTATGACATGGAACGTGATCGTCTCCTGATGAAGGGCGCTGGTTCGGAGGTTAACAGGTTCGGTGCAGTGGGTGATTATGCCATCTCCTATGGGGGCCCCATCAATGGCTTGGACACGGCGGGGGGTGCAGAGAGGACGAACGGGGATATTATATTGGTGTACGGTCTCTTGGCTAATGAAATTCCCCGCCGCTCCCGAGTCGATCAGTGCTTCAAAAACACAAGAAACCCTTGAATAACCCATGATAACAGGCAATACGAAGGCAGACTGAATACAGTGCTAGGTAATGGGTTCGGGACTCACCCCTGACTGAAGTGGTCTGGCAGTTTTGGCTTCCCCTCGGGTGGAGCCCTGTTTGAGAGGGCATTGCGGCACGAAGTGGCCCCTCTCACCACAGTAGAAACAACGGTGTTCACGGCGCCGTCGTTCTCGTTCCTGCGTGCTCACCCGAGTCTGTCCCAACTGCATGGGTTCACTAGAGTGCTCAGGTGTTGGTGCTTCCGCCTCACCACCTCCGGGGCAGCGGCTACGTAGTAGACGATCCAGGCGGATAGCTACACTGATGAGTGAGTTGAGGGTCAAAAGGTCATCGCGGCATGCCAGCTCCGTTAGGATGTCAGCATTTAATCCCCGGCGGAACATGGCTTTGAGAGCGGGTTGATTCCATCCGCTCCGAGCGGCGACAGTGCGAAATTCGAGGGCGTAATCCGCCACACTCCGTGATCCCTGCGCCATGGACAATAATTCCTCCCCAGTCTCCCGGCCATCTGGAGAGTGATCGAATACCGTGCGGAAGCATGACGTCAGCTGCTCATACGTGCTGATGCTGTTCCCTTCCTGTTCCCATTCCGCGGTGGCCCAGAGGAGAGCTTTCCCGGTTAAAAGTTCCATGAAATGGATGATCTTCTGATTCTCCGTCATGTCTGGGTACGTGGAAAAAAACAGGGAGCACTGGAGTAAAAAACTCCGGCAGTGTGCGGGATCTCCATCATACTTCTCCGGCGCTGGAGTGGGAGGGAAGCGTGGGGTCG
This sequence comes from Ictalurus punctatus, assembly GCF_001660625.3. Lineage (NCBI taxonomy): Eukaryota > Metazoa > Chordata > Actinopteri > Siluriformes > Ictaluridae > Ictalurus > Ictalurus punctatus. Next base: position 8,778,843 of record NC_030433.2, on the reverse strand, counting down.
GCACCGTAGCAGGCTGCGCAGCTTGATTTAGCCGAGCTACCTGCTCAGTTAGGTAGGCGAGACGTTGATCATGTTCGCTAAGCATCCGGCCATGTCCCTCGATGGCGTTCGGCCAGCGATTTCCCGCCGCCTCCATTAATAGGCGAAGTATTCTGTCACGAACCTTGAGATGGTACGGAAGCAGGTGCGGGAGGCGAGTGAACCGAGTAGAGTCGGGAAGTTCCGGAAGCGTAGTCGTAGAGTCAGCAAGGGTCAAGCGATCAGGCGAACAATCCAAATGGGGATATCCAGATAACGTAGTCGAGACGAGAAGCGAGGGTCGAAGATCATAAGAAACAATGAACTAGAAGAGCTTGGTAACGCAGCAAACTAAGTTACTGAGCATATACTTCGCGCAGATCCCGGGTGGATGTCCTTCCTAAGTACTAGTGTGTGTGTGTGTGTGATTGGTGCCAGGTGTGTCTGATCAGAACTCCGGGGATGGTGAGCGCATGCGTGCCTGAGAAGTGAGCATTGCATCTTGGGAATTTGAGTTCTGATCGGACCGCGCTGTGACACCAGTGAATTGCAGAGGAAACTAATTCAAGCATTGATATTGCTGTGTTTTTTTTTTGATTGTTTGTTTGTTTTTTCAATTTGTGTCAAATTGCTGGGCAGAAAAATTCAAGTATTGTTATCGTGATATGTTTTTATTCAGTTTATGTAATTCAACATGCCATTTTGCCTTGAGGACATTTGGCACTGTTATACTTCCATATAAACAGGCTAAAACGCAGACTAGTGTTATAGTAATGCTAATTATCCACAAATCTTCATTTATATGTGCAAATATAAGTATTATATAACCAAATTTGAGCATTATTTTCCATGGATGATCCAAATTACAATCATTCTGAGCTTTTATTTATTTTAGTACTATTATTATTATTTTTTAAAAAGAATCTTATTACCTGATTTTCTGAGATGTTTGTTTCGATTTTCTCAGCTGTGACGTTTAGCTGTAGATGTACAGTTCTTAAGAACATAACAGTATCTGTGTAAAAATAGGAAAAATATACAAATGTAAGTTGCTTTGTCTTCTTTTCTCATTTATTTATTTATTTATTTATTCTTAAATAATATAATAACATTCCACTTTCTGTACAGGTATCACGACCGTGCTCACCATGACAACCATCAACACACACCTGCGAGAGACGCTTCCTAAAATCCCGTACGTCAAAGCCATCGACATGTACCTGATGGGCTGCTTCGTCTTCGTCTTCCTCGCACTGCTCGAGTACGCTCTCGTCAACTACATCTTCTTCGGACAAGGACCTCAGCGGCAGAAGAAAGCGGCGGAGAAAGCGTCCAACGCCAACAACGAGAAAATGAGGATGGATTCCAACAAGGTACGTATTTATATACATGTAGGGAAGGAGTCTCCGGTGTCAGTGCTGTGTAACAGTCAGAGGTTTTTCCACATCTTCAGTTCAGAGGAGGTTACACTTCTTAACGGTTGGTGAGGGAACGACTGCTATTTTTTAATAGATAAAAATTGTTGCCAGACACACACACACACACACACACACACACACACACACACACACACACACACACACAGAGTGTTACTCATGTACTCAATGTAGATTTGCTAATCCGGTGTTTTCAGGTTCTGTATATGATGTGTGTACTGTTTGAATCATTTTGTCCAGTCAATTTTCATTTTATGAATGTTTATGAATGTTTATGAATGTTTATTAATGTTTCATTAAACAGAATCACAGGGCTGATATAGTTCAATTCAATTCAATTCAATTTTATTTGTATAGCGCTTTTTACAATAGACATTGTCTCAAAGCAGCTTTACAGAAATAAAGCTGAAAAAAATCAAATACACAAAAAAAAAAATCAAATACACAAAAAATATCTTGTGCATGCAAACGAAAATGAGTAATTTTCACGTTGTTTTTTATTTTTTAAAGGACATGGTTATAAAGGACATGGTATAGTTTGCTGTTGATATCAGACAGCCACAAAAAAAACTGAAGAAAAACCTGTCGAGTGCTACAATAGTGAATGTTAGGGTTCTGTATGCTGGATTGTCTCTCATAATAAACGATTTGAGCAATTTGTAAAATGCGAAATAAATGGAAAGTGGAAAATGAACGGTGCTAAAATTCATAATAAGCTTTTTTTCCCTGGACTCTGAGGAAAAAATATAAATAGAATTGATCAGGGTTTGATATACATATACGTCCATTCGTTTAAAAGCAGAGACGAGAGAGAGAGAGAACATTCCCAAGATGGCTTATGGAGAGCCGAGGGATTCGAACGCGGAACCTTCCACAGAAACCGAACTGCTGAAGTTTCACTGACTCCTGATGTTATGAAGAACATCATGATTGAGTTCTGATCTGAACCAGATGTACTGATGTTAGAAGATTAAAAACAGCAACAACTGAAAAGAATGAAAAAATTATAATGTGGGAAAAAATGAATCTCTCTGTTGATAACTGACAGTTCGGAGCTCCTGGAGGGAAACAAACAAGCACGAGAAAAACATCTTCGTGCACACGTGAAAATTTCTGAAAGAAAAGAACGTGTAAAGTTTTTCAATACATTTTCACGTGTGCAAGATTTTCTGTTTTCACAAAATTTTTGTTTGTGTTTGTTTTTTTTTATTATTGATATTGACTGATATTATGAAGAACATCACGATTGAGTGCTGATCAGAACCAAATGTTTTGATGTCAGAAGTTTAAATCCAACAATTGTTAAATTTAAATATTAGCATTTAAAAAATGTTTACTGTTTATAATTGATAATTTAAAAAAAAAATTAAATACACAAAAAATATCTTGTGCATGCAAACGAAAATGAGTAATTTTCACAAGTTGTTTTTTATTTTTTAAAGGACATGGTTTGTTTTTTAGAGAATAACCACATCCTTTAAGCATGCTATTTCTTTCCGGGGAAAACATCTTGTGAAAGTAACTCATTTTCATGTCCACATACAGTGCATCCGGAAAGTATTCACAGCGCTTCACTTTTCCCACATTTTGTTATGTTACAGCCTCATTCCAAAATGGATTCAATTCATTATTTTCCTCAAAATTCTACAAACAATACCCCATAATGACAACGTGAAAGAGGTTTGTTTGAAATATTTGCAAATTTATTAAAAATAAAAAACAAAAAAAGCACATGTACGTAAGTATTCACAGTCTTTGCTCAATACTTTGTTGAAGCACCTTTGGCACCAATTACAGCCTCAAGTCTTTTTGAGAATGATGCTGCAAGCTTGGCACACCTATTTTTGGGCAGTTTCTCCCATTCTTCTTTGCAGGATCTCTCAAGCTCCATCAGGTTTGATGGGGAGCGTCGGTGCACAGCCATTTTCAGATCTCTCCAGAGATGATCAATCGGGTTCAAGTCTGGGCTCTGGCTGGGCCACTCAGGGACATTCACAGAGTTGTCCTGTAGCCACTCCTTTGTTATCTTGGCTGTGTGCTTAGGGTCGTTGTCCTGTTGGAAGATGAACCTTCATCCCAGTCTGACGTCCAGAGCGCTCTGGAGCAGGTTTTCATCAAGGACGTCTCTGTACATTCATCTTTCCCTCGATCCTGACTAGTCTCCCAGTTCCAGCTGCTGAAAAACATCCCCACAGCATGATGCTGCCACCACCATGCTTCACTGTAGGGATGGTATTGGCCAGGTGATGACTGGTGCCTGGTTTCCTCCAGACATGACGCTTGCCATTCAGGCCAAAGAGTTCAATCTTTGTTCAGTCTTTGGTCTGAGAGTCCTTCAGGTGCCTTTTGGCAAACTCCAGGTGGGCGGTCATGTGCCTTTTACTGATGAGTGGCTTCCTTCTGGCCACTCTACCATACAGGCCTGATTGGTGGAGTTCTGCAGAGGTGGTTGTTCTTCTGGAAGGTTCTCCTCTCTCCACAGAAACACGCTGGAGCTCTGTCAGTGGGACCATCAGGTTTTTGGTCACCTCTCCGACTAAGGCCCTTCTCCCCCAATCGTTCAGTTTGGCCGGGCGGCCAGCTCTAGGAAGAGTCCTGCTGGCTCCAAACTTCTTCCATTTAAGGATGATGGAGGCCACTGTGCTCATTGCCTTCAATGCTGCAGAAATGTTTCTGTACCCTTCCCCAGATCTGTGCCTCGACACAGTCCTGTCTCGGAGGTCTACAGACAGTTCCTTGGACTTCATGGCTTGGTTTGTGCTCTGACATGCATTGTTAACTGTGGGACCTTATATAGACAGGTGTGTGCCTTTCCAAATCATGTCCAATCAACTGAATTTACCACAGGTGGACTCCAATCAAGTTGTAGAAACATCTCAAGCATGATCAGTGGAAACAGGATGCACCTGAGCTCAATTGTGAGTGTCATGGCAAAGGCTGTGAATACTTATGTACATGTGCTTTTTTTGTTTTTTATTTTTAATAAATTTGCAAAGATTTCAAACAAACTTCTTTCACATTGTCATTATGGGGTATTGTTTGTAGACTTTTGAGGAAAATAATGAATTTAATCCGTTATGGAATAAGGCTGTAACATAATAAAATGTGGGAAAAGTGAAGCGCTGTGAATACTTTCCGGATGCACTGTTAAGTCGAGTTTCTGGGGTTTTTTTTTTTTTTTTTTTTTAATTTTTGCAAAAGTCCCTTCAAGGCCTCCGTACTTCAACAACTGAAAGAAAGCAAAGAAGAAGAAAATAAGTCATTTGCGTTAGGAAGCTGTACATTAAAGTTTCTGATCAAATTATTTAGTGCTTTTTAAAAAGAGCATGTAGCTTGAAGTTTAATCTTTAATGCAAAAATAAATGGTGTTATAATATCAGAATAAAGAACTTCCTGATTAAGTGTTGATCAGAACCAGTTGCTTTGATGTTAAAATGTTAAATCCAGCCACGATTTGACTTTTAAAATGATTATACTGTATATAATATATTCTGACAGAATAATTTTGTAATCACATTTATTCCAAAGTAACTGCAAAAAAATTTTAAGCAAATATTTGACCTGGTCTTTATCTCTGACATGTGTAGGAAAATGATAAATATACAAAATTTAAATAGTTAATTTTAACTGTCAATATTGTTCAGAATTTCTAGCGGCTTGTTTATTTTCTGAAGCTCATTTCCTTATATGCTAATAACACATCCGCAAGCTAAACATTTATATTATTCTAAACAGCATCGTTAGTGTAGCATAAATCTAAATAAACGTATTCCTCGTCCACTCCGAGACGGCTGACGGTGTGGTTTTGTGTGCTTGCAGTGGTTGATGGGAAATGTAGTTCAGAGAAACGATGCTCTGTATGCCAGAATGAAACCGAGGGATATTGACGCTCATGACTCGATGTGGGAACCGATCTTTGTGGACGATGCGGCGATAGGACTAGGCGATCAAAAAAATAAGGTATCATGTGACGAGTCATGGACGAATCCATCGATCCTGGTTGTTCTGTTTTGGTTTCAGAGCACAAGTTAGTTTCTGTTTTTTTCCTTCATCGCTACCATCACTTGTCCTTCATTCTGCATTCAGAAGCGTTAGCTTAACCAAATGAGGCTAACAGTAACAACAACAACATTATTATTATTATTATTATTATTATTATTATTATTATTATCTAAATTACAATAATACAACTGATACAGTTACTGAAATTCTATGCAATTATTTTTAAACCAAAAACGTATTATTATACATGTATTTTAATTTCAGCCAATATTTTAAAAATTCTAATTAAAATGAGACAAACTGTCATGTTATAATGCTATTTTTTAATTATAATTTTACTTTTTTATTTAAGAGCTGATGAATGTTTAAGTTTGGATATATTTTATCAGTTATATTATAAAACCTATGTAATTATATTATTTATAATTTAATATAATATAAATTAAATATATTGTTTATTATTATTTTGGTTATTTAATATTTTTGTTTATATTGTATTTATATTATTAGTAAAGTTAGTAATATGATGATATTTATATAATGAATTTGTAAGAAATTAGAAATTGTTTATTATTATATGTTTTATTTATAATAGGCCGTATTTCTTTATTCAAGAGACAAATAGCGAATTTTAAGTTTGTTCATAGTGCAGTATAAATAAATGCAGCGCCCTCCATTAATATTGGCACCCTTGGTAAATATGAGCAACGAAGGCTGTGAAAAATTGTCTTCATTGTTTAACCTTTTGATCTTTTGTTTAAAAAAAAAGTTAAATATCAAAGGGGATTCACTTCAAATATATTTTCTCATATGAATTCATAGGGATTCCAATAGTTGTTGTACACCTACATTTAAGAAAGGGTTTTTTTAAGAGAATTTTTTACAGCCTTCTTTGCTCATATTTACCAAGGCTGCCAATATTAGTGTAGAGCACTATGTATATATCTAATTAAAATCATTATCATTTTCATTAATGTTGGTGAGTGTATATTCCAAGTTTTAGAAAAAAAGGAACTTTAAACTTTAAACAATTTTTAATAAACGAATAAATGATTGACTGTTGCCTTTTATTCTGTTGGTCTGAAGTGAAGGGTTCCCAAATACAAAAAAACCATTCATACAGTATCTAAAATATTCACTGTATATAGTTTATCCGCTGTTAATCATTAAGTGAGAGATAAAGTGAATAAAATAAAATGACGCAAATGGAATATTTACATATTGGCTTTCTCGAATCATTTCCACTCTTCTGCGACTCATACTCACTAACGTACTTGACCATTGTGCTGTGTGTGTGTGTGTGTGTGTGTGTGTGTGTGGCACTTGAAATACCTCAACTGTGTGAAATTGTGACATAGTAATAATTATTTATTTTTATTCACTTCCTGTATTCATAAGAATTCATGTTAGTGCTTTATTGGAGTTTTAACAGATAATATAATATGAAAGAAATCATAAAAATTATATTAAAAAAAAAAAGTTCACAGAAAGATTTTTTTTTTTTTACCATCCAAACCTGCTGCCCATTTGCATTACCAGCTAGCATTAGCGTCCTATATAGTTCATTGTTAGCATTCCGTGTAATAAATATTTCAGGACTAATTTCTGTTGTCTTTCAGATGGACCCTCACGAGAACATCCTCCTCACGCCTCTGGAGATGAAGAATGAGATGTCGCCGCCCGAATTAGCTCTTGGTCTCGGCGACCCTCGCGGCACCATGTTAGCGTATGACAGCTCGGCGCTACAGTACCGGAAAGCGGGACTCGCTCGGCAGAACTTCGGACGGAACGCACTGGAATGTCACGTCCCTCAGAAGAAAAGTCGACTGCGGAGACGTGCCTCGCAGCTGAAGATCACCATCCCCGACTTGACTGACGTGAACTCGATCGACAAGTGGTCGAGGATGATCTTCCCCACCGTCTTTTCCTTTTTCAACGTCGTCTACTGGCTTTACTACATCAACTGAGCATTTTAGGTGTTTTTTTTCTTGGTTAAAGTTGTCCGTTTTTTTCCTGCTGTTTATTTACGTAATCCTGCGTTCCAGTACTGTTCATAACATGCCCGTGTGTGGACGAGTGAGGCACAGAGGACAATGTAGCTGAAGCTTGCTAGCTAGTTATTAGCTACATTGCTAATTAGTTAGCGGTATTAAGTAAAAGGAGTTTGAATTTGAATGTAGCTAGCATTTTATTCCTCTTGTTTACTTTTTTTTTTGCTTTGTTTAGTTTTTGCTATTTTGAAAAGGGACCGGAGAGAAGCTTAGAAATGTATCTGTTTACATATTAGAACAAACCTTAAACGGAAGTGTTAAATACAGTATTGGAACACAGACGAATATTTTAATACCTTAATATATAACAATGAATGCTAGTTTATCATTCCTTAATTGCTGGCTATTGTAACTATAATTAAACAGACCACGCCTTTTACACCTTTAGATTTTACAGTCAATTCTATAGTGTGTTTTAAATGTTTACATTTACTGATTTATTATGCATTCTGTGACTTATAGACTTGTACACAATTTCACATCCTTCTTACGATAATTTTAAGTGAAACTGCCAATGAGTGAAAATAATTCTTTAATTGATTTTTATATTCTTGATTTGTTTTTATTTTGTAAACAGGTCAAATTATCTGGTGTAGTTAATTAGAGAGTATAGAATAGTTTTTATATTTTTGTGTTGTTTTTTTACACTACATAATTAGTTTTGATATTTTATTAATAGATTATAGCAAAACTAAGAACACGAAAAAATTTCACTACTTAAAACAAGTTACTCTTCAATGTCATGAAACAATTTAATTAAAGGAATTTTAACTGATTATTTACATTTGTTTTTATCCTTACATTTTGATGTCAATTGTTTGAAATTGAGTATTTAAAAAAAAAAAACACAGATTATGCAAGGACAATTCCAGAGGTTCAGTAAGGTCTCGTATTAATGAAAACTTTTTTTAAAAAAATAATAATAAATAAATAAATAAACATATCTAATAAAATATTGCATTTTATCAGAGTTTTTTTTTCTTTCTTTTTTAGATTTTTTTAAATAAAAATATTTAAATTATCAGGATTTTTCTTTTGTTTGTTTCTTTTTTTTCTTTCTATATTTTCTAAACACAGCCAGCAGTTAAGGAGTCTGGAACAAAAACTAATTATACTTCTTTCTTTTGTGCTCTGTTTTCTGTAAATACATGTTGTATAGGATTGTTATATGTACTGGAATTAAGTAAGCATTATTATTATTATTATTATTATTATTATTATTATTATTATTAAGCATATATGTGTGTTTACATACGGAATGATCTGTTTCTTTACAAAAAATGTGAAAGATTAATGCCTGAACGAATCAGAAAATAAGATACTGACGTCGTGGACTGTAGCGGTCCGGTGTCTTTATTTCTGACTGGAACGTTTTGTCAGGAAAAAAAAGGGCAACTTGAATATACTCTTCTTACCTTTTACGCAAGAGGATGTACAAATATTTATATATAACCTTCAGACTAAATGCCTGTAAATGATAAAGCACAATAATGAGTGAGGAGAAGAGAAATGGTTAATAACGCTCTCCATGAAGCTTTTATTCATCACCCATTACATCTGCACTTGAAATTATTTATTTATTTTCTAAAAGGGTTTTTTTTGTTGTTGTTGTTTTTTTTTTTTTATAAACACTAATAATGCCTCATAACCCTCTAATAAAACCTGTCATGAATCTATGATGCGGTATAAACATTGTGTAAGCAGGAATGTGCCGATAATTGGTCGTGCAATGTATTGCAGTATTTTAAATGCATGATGTTTTCGCTGCATTTGGAGGTGAACCTGACACATCACTTCCTGTGCTTTTATACATGTCACATACATACATCACTTCCTGTGCTTTCATACCCGTCTCATAGTGAACATTTCTCTTTTCGTCAGTTGTCATGTTTGTAGATCAACAGAGAGACTGTTTCCATGGATACATTTAAACAGACTATTTACCATGGTTACATTCAGCCAGAAGTCCTTTCTGTTATATTTAATCTGTAGACGTTTCCATGGATACATTTAGTTTGAAGTAATTTCCATAGTAACCTTAAGTCTGAAGTTGTTTCCATGGTTACATTCAGTCAGAAGTTGTTTCTAATGTAGAAACGGATGCTGTTCCAATGGTTACATTTAGTCCATAATTGTACCCATGGTTACATCCGGCCGGAGGTAATTTCCTCTGCTACATTTGGACAGAATTCATTTCATGGTAACATTTACTTCAGAGTTGTTTCCGTGGTTACGTGTAATGATTTCCTCATTGTTATATTTAACCAGAAGTCAAAAGTCAGACTTCATGGTTACATTTAGACAGATGCAGTTTCCATGGTTACATTTTAGTCCTAAATCGTTTCCAAGGCTAAATTTAGTCTGAAATTGTTTCTGTGATTACTTTCAATCCAAAGTCTTTTCTAATATTAAATTTACATTTATTACATTCGAAATCGTTTCCCTGGTTACGTTCAGCCATAAATCCTTCCTAAAGTTTACTTTATTATCGGCACAGGTGTAGATGTTGTAGTTAGTGTAGTTGTAGTTATGTCAATTTTTATCATAATAATAATAATCATCATCATCATAATGTGACTTGCACTGCTGTACACTGATAACTTTAAAGCATATTTCAGTTATATATAAATATAAATATATATTTAACATTTATTAGCAATTTAAACACTTTAGCACACAGTCATGAGTAGTACTTAGGATACACCAAGCTAGCTCGCTAATCTCCTGATAGATAAATATAAATCAGGGCAGAAAGGTTCAACAGGAAGTCTCGTTAGCATGTAGCGTGTGTTGTCTGGAGTGACTGAAGACACAAACAAGACATTGGTATCATTTTGCCCTGATTTATTTCTTCCTAACATTCAGACATTCAGCTAAATAGAATTTCACTGCTAATGAAATATCTTTCTGTTGAATTGTGTGTTATTAGCTACGGTGCGAGAGCAATCAGGGCTTCCTGTAAACGTCACCGCTGTAAATATGACGTAATGCTGAAAACCCTATTATTGTAAATAGGCTTCAATTTCTAATGTTTTATACTTTACTGTAACAGCATGGACAACAGCAACACAGACAAATCAATAATGTAAATATTATTATGAATATTATTTAAAAAAAAAACAAAAAAAACACAAAACCCCCTTCTTGCCAAGAGAGAATGTTCTGATTGCTTTGTGCTGCTGATTTTATGACTTTACTGAAAACGATAGCGTACAGTATGAACACTGGAAAATAAAATATCCACCATCAACAACTGTGTGCTCTAGTGTTTTATTAAAGCAGATAATGTTCTGGGATGTTCTAAGAGGACAAGCTGGACATGAATTATACCATTTGGGGGCGGAGCCATGAAATACAGAAACAATATGTGAATTTTTTTAAAGATTTTCTTGGATGATTGTGGAGATTTGGACTCGATGTTTGAAGCCATCACGGAATTCCATATTAAACATCAGAGTGTGATTTCTACACCTACAACACGTGTGTGTGTGCGTGTGTGTGTGTGTGTGTGTGTGTGTGTGTGTGTGTGTGTGTGTGTTTGTGTGTGTTTGTGTGTGGTTCTTTTCTGATTACGTTCCTTCTCTTTCCTTTTCCCCATTTTCTTTCTTTCTTTATTTCTTTCTCATTTCCCCATCTGAGAAATGGAGAACTTTACAGTCTTAGACATTTTAGGGTTCTTATGGTTGCTCCTTTTGTGGGAAGCTTTAAGGGTTCTCTGCAAAACCTTACATATCAAAAAGCATTCCAAGTACAAAGAATGGGCTAAATAACCTTTTATTATCCACTGAACCTTTAAAGAACCCTTCAAGAACCTTATAAGTATACCAAGTATCAAGAAGCTAAATGTTAACCTCCTATGTCTTCTACGTTCTCAGAAGAAAATAATGAGCCATCATTTAGTAAAGGGGTTAAATTAAACTGAATGAAAGGTTCTTCAAGGAAACTAAAAGTCCTAAATGGATTGTAACTATTTTGAAAAACGACAAATGCTGCTTTAGAGTTCTAAATAGAACCTTTAAGGGTTCTTCAAGAGGCACAACTGAAGTAACCCTTAAAGGCTCAGGGTTTTTTTTGTGTGTTAAAAGAATTCATTCGTCCAAAAATATCCCTTTCTGATAAGGAAACACTTTCTTATGGTTCTACATAGTACTCTTTAGGGTTCTCCCCACTTTTGTGTTAGAATTTAATGTGATAATCCATATAATGTCATAAACATCAGTTTAATGCATGGACAGTACATTGATTGACAGTGCTTGAGAGGCAGAGTCTCAGACAGAGAGCTGTCAATCAGGTGAGCTCATTAGACTATTAGGCCACACCCACTAGTCCAGCTGCAGTTTGAGTGACTGTTCGAGTCAGATTTAAATGCTAAAAACTAAAAATATCAAAGGTGCTGACTGTGAGCATCAATCTCATCATCTATAAATCAAATAAATAAATCAAAATTGATGAATAATAAATCTATGATTAATACTAGCATCATTTCAGTCCATTTTTTTCACTCTGCCATGACATGAATGAAGTGTAACATGTTTTTGGATAAACATTAATCCACACTGCACACCTGCGTGTCAAAACAGGAAACTCTGCAGCCTTCAGCACTGGTTAATCAGCACCTGGACGCCTGCTCTGATGTTCTACACACAGTTTCCAATCCTCCTTCATGTAGACTTTCACAGGCCTGTCGCTCCATCTCATCATATCACACGGCCTCAACACACCACATCACAAACTCCCACTAAATAAACCATTTCACTTATTTCCACCAGCTTCTTCCCCACGTCTCCACACGCTTGACCAGCTACAGCTGAACACAGAGCTGCAGTTTAAGATAGAAACAGGCTAAAAGCAGACTAGCATTATAGTAAAGAGGCTAACACGCGGACTAGCGTTATAGTAAACAGGCTAAAACGCAGACTAGCGTTATAGTAAACAGGCTAAAACACAGACTAGCGTTATAGTAAACAGGCTAAAACACAGACTAGCATTATAGTAAACAGGTTAAAACGCGGACTAGCGTTTTAGTAAACGGGCTAAAACTGTTTAATTATTGAAAAGAGGCTAAAACGCAGACTACTGTTGTAGTAAACAGGTTAAAAGGCAGACTCATGTTATAATAAACAGGCTAAAACGCGGAATAGCGTTATAGTAGACAGGCTAAAACACAGACTAGCGTTACAGTAAACAGGTTAAAACATGGACTAGCATTATAGTAAACAGGCTAAAACTCGGACTAGCGTTATAGTAAACAGGCTAAAACTCGGACTAGCGTTATAGTAAACAGGCTAAAAGGCGGACTAGAGTAACATTAAACAGGCTAAAACACAGATTAACATTACAGTAAACAGGCTAAAATGCGGACTAGAGTTATAGTTAACAGGATAAAACACAGACTAGCATTATAGTAAATCGGCTAAAACTCGGACTAGTGTTATAGTAAACAGGGTAAAACTCGGACTAGTGTTATAGTAAACAGGCCAAAATGCGGAATAACGTTATAGTAAACAGGCCAAAACTTGGACTAGCGTTATAGTAAACAAGCTAAAACGCGGACTAGCGTTATAGAAAACAGGCTAAAATGCAGACTAGCGTTACAGTAAACAGGGTAAAACACAGACTAGCGTTACAGTAAACAGGCTGAAACGCGTACTAGCATTGTAGTAGGCAGGCAAAAACGTGGCCTAGCGTTATAGTACTCAGGTTAAAATGCAGTCTAGCGTTATAATAAACATCCAAAAATGCGGACTAGCATTATAGTAATAACGTTAAAAACGCAGACTAGCGTTATAATAAACATCCAAAAATGCAGACTAGTGTTATAGTAAACAGGTTAAAATGTGGACTAACGTTATAGTAAACAGGCTAAAACACATTAGCATTATAGAAACCAGGCTAAAATGCAGATTAGCGTTCTAGAAACATTCTAAAACTCAGACTAGCATTATAGTAAATAGGCTAAATCTCGGACTAGCGTTATAGAAACAGGCTAAAACATAAGACTAGTTTTATAGTAAACAAGTTAAAACGTCGACTAGCGTTATAGTAAACAGGTTAAAACGCGGACTAATGTTATAGTAACCAGGCTAAAACGCAGACTAGAGTTATAGTAAACAGGATAAAAAGCAGACTAGCGTTATACGTAGCTGAAAGGTGGGGGGGGGGGGGGGGGGTTAATTAATGTTGTTGCAGTGTTAAAGGAGTGTTTTATTTTTTTATTTTTTATTTTAGCAGGATGTGTGTGTGTTGTTACTCGAGGTTAGCACAAGGCTTCTGCTTTAAAAAAATAAATAAAATAAATAAATAAATAAAAAGGCTATTTGTTGCCCACACACACACACACACACACACACACACACACACACACACACACACACACACACACAAAACGAGATGAATAAAATGGTTTTATGCTAATCATAGTGTGCAGAAATATAGAGTGTTAGCGCTTTTTGTTCTCCGGTGAGTCATTGGCTGTGAAGCTGGTCTCAGTGTTATCGTTATCTCAGCTCAGCATGCAGTCGTGATGAAGTGGACGATTTGCTCATCACTGATCCCTGCCAGAGAAACACACGCCACACACTCACGAGTCACCACACGTCTGTTCTCCCCTCCCCCGCCCCCTCAGTGTGAGTGTGGAGAAGTTTAGCGTTAGCATGGACGGTGTTCAAGGTCGTACCACTTTGGCTATGTTCTTGTCGTTATTATGAACAGAGTCGTGTCCCGCATCAACACACGTGAATGTTTTCCACGTTCTAATACTAAATTCACACTAATGAGTAACAAAACCACAGGAAATTGTTTATCTTCTATATACTTGCGTGAGATATAGTTCTATATCGTTCGACCTGAGATTTTATCAATTCGATGCAAATTAATTACGGTGCAGTAAAAGGAAAATTCACACACCTGGCTTGACTAATTCCTCGGACCAATCCTACGGCTTGTGTGGTCCGACGTTTCTTTCATTCCCCACTCAGAACTTCAGAATAACCTCATCTTCTCCTGTCACATACCACCTCTTATTAAACGTGTATAAAAATGTTATGAAGAAAAATAAACCTCTCAAAGGAAGTAGCAGAGAGTGTTGGTGCCTCTGGTGAGTGTACGTAGCTAGTACAGTTAGCTTGCTAAAAAAAAAAAAAAAACTAAAGAAAAAGAACTGGATACTGCACGCCTACAAGCCACGAACTACAAACGAATCAAAAACACTCGTCACTTGCTACCGTGAACTTAGAGGAACACGTTATCGTTTCTATAGTAAAAGTTCATTCGCAGGATGTTTTTTACTTAAAATATGGAGACGTTTATTTAAGGAGATGTTTGGAAGGAGTCTCCACTGTCAGCGCTTTGTAACTTGAAGTTTTCCAACATCTTCAGGGCAGAGGAGTTTATGCTTCTTTGCGGTTTCTCGATAACACGATACGCTGCGTTTTTTTTTTTTTTATTAACGTGAAGCAAGAGAATAAAGAGAGAATAAAGAGAGAAAAGAGAGAGAATAAAGAGAGAGAAGAAAGAGAGAATAAAAGAGTGGGAATAAAGAGAGAGAATAAAGAGAGAGAAGAAAGAGAGAGAATAAAGAGAGGGATGGTGAGGGAACGAGTGTTTATAGCTGCTATAACTTAAGTGACAACAGGAGCTAACTCGTTTCACTGAACATTAAATGTAACTCTAAATGGATAAAAGTATATGTTGTTCTTTAATAAACAGTAACTCCGTTTCATCACTCCTCTTCGTCACTGCTAACACACGCAGTGTTTATTACTTCAACATACTTTAACCTACCGTTGTTCCATGTGTATTTTGTGTATTTAAAGGTTTATATCAGCGCTCTTCACCTGAACTGAACAGAAGGTTTATTCTGAACAGAAGGTTCTGTTAGATAGCCGGCTGGTTCTCCACAGGAAGTGCTCTTCAACTGTGTTTGGTTTTAGTAAAGGTGCCATTTCACTCCAAATCCTGAGACGACATCCCCAATAACGAGAAGAACGTTTAAAACCATGATGCTAACTTCATGGCTATAAGCTCCAGTGCTAAGCTAACGAAACAGACACTAAACACACTTCAGACACTAAACCTTTTTGGGCAAATCGATTCCATTTTACAATGTTAGCCTCCAGATTACAGAGTTAGCCCTGAGATAAGATTAGCTATACTGTTAGATACCTCTTTGCACTACAGATTACCGAGTTTTATATGATTAAATTAGCTCCCACATTAGCAAATTAACTAGCAAATTACAGAATTGATATGTAGATTGTTGTTCCCAGATTACTAAATTAACTCTGAGATTAGCGAATAACTGTATCTCCCAGGGTTCTGAGTTATCTCCCAGATCAGCGATTAGTGTAGACCCTTATTTTATCGAGTTAGCTCCCGTATTACAGGACTGGACCACAGATTGTACAATAAACTCCTGGATTAATAAATTACCTCCAATATTAGCAAAATAGGAGCCGGAGAACAGAGCTGACTCATATCTTATTGAGTAAGCTCATTTGATTACTATGTTAGCTTCGGGAGCACTGAGCTAGCTTTCAGACTTCAGAATCTTGCAGGTTGCATGTGCAGGATCTCCATACTGACCTGTACAAGCACTTCTCTGTGATGGTTTTCAGCAGGGGAAAAAAATTAAACAGTGAAAAGATGAGATTTTTTAAAGAATATTTTTTATATTTCAGTTATTTGAAAGATTGTTTGATGCAGTTAGTGGTGAGTAAAACGGAAAATATCGTGCTAATCTAGTTGGTTCTTGGCCATGTTTGTTGACAAAACACACCAGACTCTTTGGTAATGCTGGGGGTCTGGCTTGGTTAGCAGTTTGAGTTTTGAGTTTGCCCCAAGTTTAGCATGTTAGCTCCCAGTTTCCTAAATGAAATCCCAGGTTACCAAAATGGCCCCCAGATTAGCAAATAATCTTTCAGATTATGTCATTAACTCAGATATCACATATTATGCTAAAGTAGTGTCCTATTAAACTAGCCACAAGATTAGAAAATCAATCCCCAGATTAGCAGATTAGGTTTTAGATTAGAAATTAGCCACAAGATTAATAAATCAACTTCCAGATGAGCAAATTAGGTTTCTAGATTAGAAACTAGCCACCAAATGTAGCCCCTAGATTACAGCATAGCTGCAGGAAGGAAATGTCTCTGCAGTAAAGCGTCGCTCGTGTCTCCTGCAAGTGTCATATTTACATTTTTCTTCCAGATTAGACGGCACGTCACAAATTTCGTAAAAGTGTCGTTCTGTGGTATTGGATTGTTGACTGATGACAGAAAACATTGAAAAGGTTATCAAATCCTCTCACATTTTACCCCTATATTTGTTCTATGATGTTTCATGTAGAACCTGAATTTGAAATTAAATTAAGCCTTTGATTCATAATCGTACCGAGACGGAACGTGTGCCTTTTTTTCCCTTTTTTTTTTATTTTCAGTCCGAGCCACAGCTTCACATCTGCTGCTGGCAGCTTATCTTCCGTATCCAATCAGCGCTGATGAAATTCCCGCTGAGCTCGCAGCGTTTCCTGGCACTACACGTGCCAGAGCTCTTCATCGAGTGTGTGTGAGTTTGTGTGAAGAGGGTGATGTCATGGCTGGGCATGTTTACCGGTGTCCTGAGGGGAGCGTGTGCGTCCTCGCTGCGCACAAATGTCGTAGAATTACGCGTTAATCTGGCGTGACGGCAGGAGCGGTGGAGATTTTAAAGCAACGTGCAGGATGAGACGGGTTTGTTTACATCTGTGCCATTTGTCATGTTGGTCATTTGATCAACTGAAAGATAAAATCAACAACAACGCTGCTAAAATTACATCCTGAGACAGGAGGCTTTCATTTACTGCATTATATTAAGAAAAAAATGGTGCACTGTTGTAAAAAACTGATTTAATGCTGACAGCACATTCTCAGAAAACATCTAATTACAACTTTTCTCTGACTGACATTGGAGACTCCTTCCGTAAAGGTTACATTTCTCCTTATAGATAAATGAGTTTCTTAAATATATATTTATTATAAATGGAGCATCCACCGTACACTGGTCTGTTTACAGCCTCGTGTTTAACCCTGTTGTGTCCTTCTAATAAAATTATTCTAACTGTATTCTTATTTTCTTCCTTTATACCATCTCGCCATCAGAAAGAAAGGGATTAATACCAGAAAGGGATTAATATCCTAAATACAAAAATATATACTCTTTGCAGAAATTAGTCATATAATATCCAGTGTATTAACGTACATTTTAAATCATAATATAATATTGAATAAATAAACCTAATATTATAATAATCTGACAAAAAATAATATGAAATAAATAATATTTTGCCAGAGCTGCTGTTATAGAAAATTAATCAACACCTTTTGACCAATCAGAATTGATTTCTAGGCTGAATTCTTCCTTTGATCGTCTCCAGTCTCTTTTTTTCCTGGCGTTTTTAGTTTCATTTCCTACCAGCTAAAAGACATTATTTTCAAACGTCATTTTCCAGCAGTGTAACCCCATGCGATCAATAGGATTAATAATGCGTTCATAATAGGCAATAATACAGAGCGCTAAAACGGCTTGAAGCCTCGATGACCATAAAGAGCCGGTTAAAGTGATGACACGATTAAATAAATGAGGTCTGGAGTTACGGAGGAACTAACAACAGAATCAGATGTAGGAGAATAGAAAGAGTCGAGACGTGACATGAGGCATGAGAAAGTGAGAAGGTGATCAGGTATGTTGGATGTAACATCTGAATGATTAGATCCGTAAACATGGCAGAGTTAGATTAGCAGCTAGTCCTGCTAATGTTTTACGCTAAAGTGGCTACTAAAGGAAGATCATGGTGCTCTCTTTTTTCTCCACTTTATTGTAGAAAGTAGTCAATGTTTTTAACACAGAGATTCATAGTAAATCATTTCAGTCATGAATCATTGTTCGAGTGAATCATTGCTTGAAGTAAATCAGTAAATCTTTTCATTCAAGACTTCTAACATTAAGCAAATCAGTGTCTGAGTCAGTGTCGAATCTTTATGATCAAGACTGAGATTCACTCCTCTCTAGCTGAACGAATCAGTAATTCAGTCGGTTAACCTTTCGGTCACGGCGGAGAGTCGGTGAATCGGTATTTGAGTCAGTGATTCATTTTGGTCCGAGGTTTGTATTCATTCAGTGAATCAGTGATCGAGTCAATGAAACACAGACACACACATTATAAAATAACACAAAATAGCATTAATTATTAGCGATAGTTTCAATCGTTTGCAATAAATCTGTGAACAAGTCTGAATCAATCATCTGACTTGAACTGACTCAAAAGGCTCGAGTCACTGAAAAGACTCACTGAAAAGACTCACTGAAAAGACTCACTGGAAAGAAATGTCTGGGTTCAGAGCAAGGTGTGGAACTCTTGTGATGTTAGGCTGCATTTTTTTTCCTGGAAAATAAGTTTTTCTCCTCTGACCCTTACATGTACTCTGAAATGCTCTTACAGCTTATTAGCGTAATTATTCTGTCACTTTAGGGAGCTTCTCCTGCAGCGAGGTTAATGCAGAGCGTGTTTTTCTGCGACCTCTGAGAACTAACGAAGCCAAAAAGAACACATTTAACTCAAAATGCACCTTTTATGTGTCTTTTCATACAAGGTGAAGTCTTTATCTTCTCACAGCCGTTAGTGCTAGTTTTAACTTCTAACTGCTTCCTCCTTTGTAATTATGCTGTAATAATGAGTTTATGCTGTGATTTAGACATCGAAAGAGTATTTAAAGTCAGACTGTAGCATATTTTAAACTTAATTTCTCTGTCCTAAGCCGTCTGCCATTTCTCTGTAAGAAAAGCTAACCGCTAAGAGTCGTACAAAATGAATTTGCAACATTAAGTCGAACACGCTCGGTGAGAGATTTCAGAGAAACGCGTGTGACGTGCTTAGTATAAAACTCTGTAGCCTATGACGCTTAATCCCAATTAGCTCACTACATAATTATCTTCAAACATGCTGTAATAATGTTTGTGCTAAAAATGAAACATCGAAACACGATTTGAGGCTGATCCCATTAACACATGAGCATTTTTGTCTCTCGACAAAAACATGGCATTTGACCTGATTTACGTTAATCACTGCTACAGCGCTAATCGGAGCCTCTTACACGCGCACACACACACACACACACACACACACACACACACACACACACAGCTGAATGGAAGTGATGGGTTTCGATTAAACATTTGTGTGTCTTGCGTAGTGCCTGAGCTAATGCCTCAGAGAGAGAGAGAGAGAGAGAGAGAGAGAGAGAGAGAGAGAGAGAGTGAGAGAGAGAGAGCTTATTTTCCTATCACACCTTCCTTTGAGATGATGCTAACAGATTTTCCTTAATGATGTCCCTCAGAAATGGGATGATTTAAAATTGTAGTTTGGGCTAAAACACAGATTATTTTCGCCCCTCTTAGGTCATAGAGGAGTCACATACTGTACAAAAATGCTCTGCGTTGACCTCACTGCTAAAGTGATTACACTAATAAGCTTTAACAGAGTTTCACTACATGCTAACCTCACAGAAAACCTAATTCACAGAAAAGTCTCATATGCTTCCCAGTTGAATTTAGAGTTGAGTGGATTATTTCTGGATGATTTTTTTTAAAAATTTTTATTGATTCAACAAATCAACAAATGAATTCAACATCTCACTCACACATTACGATTTCATGTCCTCCAGTTAGTGTCACATGACTCTGATTCATTTGCACACAAGTATCTGTCTGAGCAAGATATAAATAAATAAATGTGTGCACTGGATCAAGTGCTATTCTACAGTATGTGCAGCTGAATAATGAGCGTGGGAGCCGTCCTGTTCAATTAAAGCAGTGATTAATGTGAGAATTACAACTACGACTAGTCATTCAGTAAATTATTATTAATATAGTCCTATTAGATTTATTTCAACACTCGCCATCTTCTCATTCATATATCATCATATTAGTCTTTTTCTACTTGAGTCATGAACTACACGCACTGAAAGTTTACTTTGTTGTTGTTAACTGCTAGCCATTAGCATGATAACTAATATATAGATAGAGTTATAAAGTAAAAATAGATCCTAGCATGTATTCCACAGTGTGAAGAAGCAGCTGTAATGAGTTTCTCCAAACTCACGCTGGTTTATTAACCGTCTGACTGTGACGTTTATTTATTGTGATATTTCGAGCGTGTTCAGGTTTTTGAACAGAAGATTGATGCTCCTGAAGCCTCTGAAGTTCCCGTTTGATTATTTCTAATGACAGTTTTTCTGATTCTTTGTGATGAGCGCTAATGGAGAGAAAAGGACTCGCGGACACATCGGGCCTCAACTAATTTCCTCTTCATCACAAAGCTTCATGAGAGAAAGGTGACCTTCCTCTCCACAAGAGAGAACATTTTCCTCTTTTTGCTTCATCAGACTACAGATTATTGTAACAGTGCAGAGTGAACCACCGACAGACCACCTCTACTCTTCTTTATGCATCATTAATGCATTATCACTGTATTACTGCCATCTTTTAATTTGCATATTATCATTGTTACATTATTACCGTTTTCCTGTCATTGTGTTATTACTGTATTATCATCATTGTGATATTGCCGTATTACCGTCATTGTGTTATTACTGTATTACTATCATTGTGTTATTACTGTATTATCGTCACTGTGTTATTACTGTATTATCGTCACTGTGTTAATACTGTATTATCGTCACTGTGTTATTACTGTATTATCGTCACTGTGTTATTACTGTATTATCGTCATTGTGTTATTACTGTATTACCGTCATTGTGTTATTACTGTATTATCGTCACTGTGTTATTACTGTATTATTGTCACTGTGTTACTACTGTATTATCGTCACTGTGTTATTACTGTATTATCGTCACTGTGTTATTACTGTATTATCGTCACTGTGTTATTACTGTATTATCGTCATTGTGTTATTTCTGTATTATCGTCACTGTGTTATTACTGTATTATCGTCACTGTGTTATTACTGTATTATCGTCATTGTGTTATTTCTGTATTATCGTCACTGTGTTATTACTGTATTATCGTCACTGTGTTATTACTGTATTATCATCATTGTGATATTGCCGTATTACCGTCATTGTGTTATTACTGTATTACCGTCATTGTGTTATTACTGTATTATCGTCACTGTGTTATTACTGTATTATTGTCACTGTGTTATTACTGTATTATCGTCATTGTGTTATTTCTGTATTATCGTCACTGTGTTATTACTGTATTATCGTCACTGTGTTATTACTGTATTATCGTCATTGTGTTATTACTGTATTATCGTCATTGTGATATTGCCGTATTACCGTCATTGTGTTATTACTGTATTACTATCATTGTGTTTTTACTGTATTATCGTCACTGTGTTATTACTGTATTATCGTCACTGTGTTATTACTGTATTATCGTCATTGTGATATTGCCGTATTACCGTCATTGTGTTATTACTGTATTACCATCATTGTGTTATTACTGTATTATCGTCACTGTGTTATTACTGTATTATCGTCACTGTGTTATTACTGTATTATCGTCATTGTGTTATTTCTGTATTATCGTCACTGTGTTATTACTGTATTATCGTCACTGTGTTATTTCTGTATTATCGTCACTGTGTTATTACTGTATTATCGTCACTGTGTTATTACTGTATTATCGTCATTGTGTTATTTCTGTATTATCGTCACTGTGTTATTACTGTATTATCGTCACTGTGTTATTACTGTATTATCGTCACTGTGTTATTACTGTATTATCGTCATTGTGATATTGCCGTATTACCGTCATTGTGTTATTACTGTATTATCGTCACTGTGTTATTACTGTATTATTGTCACTGTGTTATTACTGTATTATCGTCACTGTGTTATTTCTGTATTATCGTCACTGTGTTATTACTGTATTATCGTCACTGTGTTATTACTGTATTATCGTCACTGTGTTATTACTGTATTATCGTCACTGTGTTATTACTGTATTATCGTCATTGTGTTATTTCTGTATTATCGTCACTGTGTTATTACTGTATTATCGTCACTGTGTTATTACTGTATTATCGTCATTGTGATATTGCCGTATTACCGTCATTGTGTTATTACTGTATTACCGTCATTGTGTTATTACTGTATTATCGTCACTGTGTTATTACTGTATTATTGTCACTGTGTTATTACTGTATTATCGTCATTGTGTTATTTCTGTATTATCGTCACTGTGTTATTACTGTATTATCGTCACTGTGTTATTACTGTATTATCGTCATTGTGTTATTACTGTATTATCATCATTGTGATATTGCCGTATTACCGTCATTGTGTTATTACTGTATTACTATCATTGTGTTATTACTGTATTATCGTCACTGTGTTATTACTGTATTATCGTCACTGTGTTATTACTGTATTATCATCATTGTGTTATTACTGTATTATCGTCATTGTGATATTGCCGTATTACCGTCATTGTGTTATTACTGTATTACTATCATTGTGTTATTACTGTATTATCGTCACTGTGTTATTACTGTATTATCGTCACTGTGTTATTACTGTATTATCGTCATTGTGTTATTTCTGTATTATCGTCACTGTGTTATTACTGTATTATCGTCACTGTGTTATTACTGTATTATCGTCACTGTGTTATTTCTGTATTATCGTCACTGTGTTATTACTGTATTATCGTCACTGTGTTATTACTGTATTATCGTCATTGTGTTATTTCTGTATTATCGTCACTGTGTTATTACTGTATTATCGTCACTGTGTTATTACTGTATTATCGTCACTGTGTTATTACTGTATTATCATCATTGTGATATTGCCGTATTACCGTCATTGTGTTATTACTGTATTACCGTCATTGTGTTATTACTGTATTATCGTCACTGTGTTATTACTGTATTATTGTCACTGTGTTACTACTGTATTATCGTCACTGTGTTATTACTGTATTATCGTCATTGTGTTATTACTGTATTATCGTCAATGTGTTATTACTGTATTATCGTCATTGTGTTATTACTGTATTATCGTCACTGTGTTATTACTGTATTATCGTCACTGTGTTAATACTGTATTATCGTCACTGTGTTATCACTGTATTATCGTCACTGTGTTATTACTGTATTATCGTCATTGTGTTATCACTGTATTATCGTCACTGTGTTATCACTGTATTATCATCATTGTGTTATCACTGTATTATCATAATTGTGTTATTACTGTGTTACTGTCATTGTGTTATTACTGTATTATTGTCATTGTGTTATTACTGTATTTACACCATTGTGTTATTACTGTATTATCACCATTGTGTTATTACCTCTCTGTTAGAATGTTCTGTCTGAGTATCTGTGATCATATAGAAGTTTGTAAACGGTAGGAGTTTAGTGTTTAATGGTTATTGTGTATTGTATACTTCCTCACTACAGCAGATTTATGTACATGTTTCAGAATGATTCAATGCCGTGTGTTTGTGTGTGTCTGTGTGTATGTGTGTGTGTGTGTGTGCGTGTGTGTGAGCGTGTGTGTGTGTGTGTGTGTGTGTGTGTGTGTGTGTGTGTGTGTGTGTGTGTGTATTAAGGGTTTTATGGGACACAGATGAAGCGGCCCTGTCTAATTAATCCCTGCAGTGTAGTCACCAAGGTTTAATGAGTCGAATGAACACTTTTCTTTCCAGCACAGTTGAAATTAAACACAACACACTTGCTACACACACACACGCACACACACACACACACACACACACAGGGAGAGAGAGGAAGAGAGATAAACGAGCGTACTTCACATCAGTGGGACACAACAGGTTTAATTTATTTATTTCAGCGATTTTGTTCAGACTTGCTCTCTCTCTCTTTCTCTCTCTCTCTCTCTCTCTCTCTCTCTCTCTCTCTCTCTCTCTCACACACACACACACACACGCACGCACGCACACACACACACACTTCCTGTCTCACTCCCGTAATTGACTTTGACCTTCACTGCCGAATTGGGAGTGTGAGAGGGAAAAAAATATGCTGCCTGTCAAAATCTGCAGGTCTCTTTGGACATAAATATATATATAAATATAAAAAGTGAGAGAGTGCGATAACTACCTCTCTGACATCCGCTCTCTCCCCATCACCTCCTCCGTGTTCTCCTCAGGATGAAGTGATACATCTCGGGTGTGTCATTAACTCTCCTGTTGGATGGTGAAAGGACGATGGCTTTCGGGCGAGAGGCGAGCATGTAACAGCGTCGCTCCTTCCTACATCAAAAAACAGGTTCTTCTGATGATTATTATTAGTAGTAGTAGTAGTAAATAACACCCAGTGTTTAAATCAATGCAATGAAATAAAAGAACCATTTACAGTAAGTAAATAAAAAATGAAAACAATAAAAAAAAAATGAAATAAATAAAACAATAAAAAATAAATAAGGATAACTATATACTATTTCATTCCTTAACCCTAACCCCTAGCCCCTAACCCCTATAACTAAAAATAACTAAAAAATAATAAATACAATAAAATAAATAAATCCCACAAATCATATGGATGTGTTCACAGTGTAATCACTCCTTCATCCCGGTTTAACCTTTAAAACCTAGTTTGGGTTTTTTTGCGGGGGTGGGGGGTGTTCTATTTTTTTCTTTCCCTGGAGAACTTCTGCCCTGGTGATGAACTCTCTACACCCTGCAGTTTAATAGTTTCTGACGCTGTTCTTCAGGCCTTCAGGGTGTGATGTGTGAATGCTGTTCTGTGTGCTAACGCCACAACGGTTCATCATCAGAACAGCTGCTAACATGAGTAGGGAAAAAAATAAAAGGAGATAACACAAGCTGAGAGCATGCTGGAATTTATTTCACTAATGATGTATGTTTAAAAAAAAAAAAAACTGTAAAATGTGAAATGAATGCAAAAATTTCAGAAAGCTGGGAGTTTCAATAAGACAACCTGCCCTCCATGTTAAAACATTAAACATACTGAATATACCATAATGTTGTTGTTGTTTTATTTTAATTCCCGGTCTTTTTAAATTGTCATTCAAGCAGTAAGAGTAACGCACATGTTAAAGAATAAGCGCTTTGTGTAGTGTTAATGTTCACGTCTGGTTTATCAAGGTTAGGATTATTTTTTCTTTTTTACGTCAAAAGGCGTAACAGCAGCGATTATCATCTAAAATGAGAATCCGAGTGAAGAAAAGAGAAAATCACCGACTCTGTCTTGTGTTTGAGTCTTTAACTTCACGCGAGCGGGAAAATGACCCGAACATCGGTTTGCGGAATTGGGAGCAATTTCAAAAACATGGAAGATGATGAAAAGGAAAGAGAAAAGCAGAGAAAGTATTACTTCATACAGCATGCAAGGCCGAAAGTTTGTCAGCAGTGTATAAATGGACTGTTGATGCATAACTACTGAGAGATCAGAGAGAAAGAGAAAAAAACAGAGGAAGAAACAAAATGAAGAAGAAAAGTAAAATGTAATAAATAAAACAATTTCACGTGCACATCAGCAAAGCAAACACGACACGCGGTTTGTCTGCGTGTCACTGTACGGCTCATTAAGAGTCCGAGATGAAAGGCGATGGAAGCCATGTTGGATCTGAACGCTGTCTGGTCCTTCCTGTTTTGTGGTGCATGATGGGACATGTTTGTGCAAAAAGCAATTCATTTGTCCAGCTCGTTTTCCTGTTTCCTTTTCTCTCGTCATGCTCTGCATAACCATTTTTTCTTTGTGAACCTCATAAAAAGTCGTCAGTATGCACACACGGAGTCGAACGCTGCGGTAAACGAGAACACTTACTCTCCGTCCTGTGGTCTCCTCTCTGCTCGCCGTGATCCATCGTTCCTGCTCTCCGTTTGTCCTCAACAGTAATTTCTCAGCCTCTCTGGAGACACATTACACACATATATAATTACTAACCTGGGGACGAACATTACTGCTCTTATTTCTGCTGAACGTTCATCACGGCTGAGAGGAAACACGCCATGCGTTTAACAGTAACAACATTGGCTTCATCTTGTAGTTGATCTCGTGTCTGTTGCAGGCTTGAAGCTTTACTCAAACCTCCAGGTGCAATGATTTAAAATGGAAGAGTGGGTAAAGCTTTGTATAAAGTACTGTTCATAAATCATCACACTGAGCTGCCAGTTTATTACTTATAACGATGTAGCCATAAACTCGGGGTTAGATGTGAGTATGTGAGAAAGTGTAGAGTAAAATGTAGCTCCTCGATATGCGCTGGACATTAACGTTTATGCTAGCTGTAGATCAGGGGTCATAAAATGACGGACCACGGGACCAAATACTGCTTAAAAACAAACGCTTGTAGTTCAGGGACTCCCATTTCTAAAAATGACTGCATCAGATCCCCAGTTTCAATTTATCCAATCACGTGCATTTATGTAAATTATTTAGCTACAGGCCCAGAGGCTAGCTACAGAGAGATCTACAGACATCAGAAAGGGACACTTTAAAAAATCATTTTAATCATTAATATTGTTAAGTGATGACATGTCTTTCAAAAAAGAGTGGACAATGAAAACCTACCTCTGGATAGAGCTCATCAACTGGAGGCTAAAGCCTGGAGATTGCTGTGGACGGTGATGCTTGAAGTACCAAGGAAATGGTTTTGGACATCAATTCCACATGGACGTTCTCGCTGTAGTTGCTGCTATGGCCTTAGGACTGCAATTGCCACATATACATACAATTCTGCACTCAGGTCTCCTTTATTGAACCGTGGATTATTTCAACAAAACAGACTTTTAAAAATATGTAAAAACCATAATGGACTTTCCTTTACTTTCACACTATCTGTTGTTACCCAGATGAGGACGGGTTCCCTTCTGAGTCTGGTTTCTCTCAAGATTTCTTCCTCATATCATCTTAGGGAGTTTTTCCTCGCCACCGTTGCCACCAGCTTGCTCAATAGGGATAAATTCATACACTTAAAATCTCTATCCTGTGTTTACATATCTCTGTAAAGCTGCTTTGAGATAATGTCTGTTGTTAAAAGCGCTATACAAATACAATTGAATTGAATTGAAAACAGAACGTTTAAAGACGAATGGACAGAGAAGCATGTGTTTATTCTGTTTATATGTTTATTCTCCACCTCAAATTCAAACCAGATTTCGTATCTCTTCAAGACAAAAATTTGCAGGACTTAAATGTTATGATAAAATTATGATTTTAAAAACTGATCTTCAAACTGCTGTGCCTCAGCGTATATGTGAATTTATCATCCATATTAATGTTGTTGTTTTTTTTGACATGGTCAATCATGTTATTCTTTTGGACACTGAAGAATTTAGTGTAATCAGTGGCCCAGTTCACGTCTGACATTATGAATGTATCTCCAGTGAGAACTTCATCCATGATGGGATTTCATACCTGGTTTCCGCTGGAAAGATGCTATCACGCACGTTTATTACATCAGTCTTCTGCTGTATTTGTTTTCAGGAAGAAATGCCCTTCGAATCTTATCTCATGTACCTGCTAATGAAGTTCTGAAAAGAAACTGCTTTTGTCTCTGCTGTTACAGCGTCGCCTTTATCTGTTACCCAGGCGGCAGAGAGCTCTAACGTTCAGCATCCATCGCAGGTCCTTTGTTGCAGTCCAGGACACATCGAGACACATTGGTGTCACACTACAGATGTGATGTGGTCCATATGCGTCCCAGACCTCCTCCGAATGTGGCTCGAGTGATCGGATCACAACGCGTTTTTGAGATGTATTTGACCCCGTTCACATTTGTACATAAGCTGCGTTCACTCCATATCATAATTACTGTAATTACGAGATTCCGAGTTGTAAAAAGCATTCATGTCCTTGTAGAACTTGTGAAATTACAAATTGTAAACTAGGAATGTTCTGAGAGCTCCAAACTGTACCACCTGCCTGCTGTAACGCTTAAAACGTCGGCAGCTTCAGCAGTAAAAATTTACATAATATTTCTGTGTGATAATTCGTATAATAATATGACTATTATTAATGTCTTAATAATGCAAGATTAATCAGAAAATAAACAGCAGACAGTTTATACAGTGTGGTTTAATGTACGCTTTCACAGTTGTCAACAACATCATCTCACATGGATTCATTTCATTCCGAGTCCGAGGACGTGAACAGCTCTGAGTAGAACGTCAGATTCATCATCTAGTTCCGGCATGGCGTGAACGCAGCCTTATCGCTGACCTCTTACCATCCGATCTCTTGGGACGCATGTTTATGCCAGGTGTGAATGGGGCCTTTTCGTTATTATTAACGTGCTCGTTACCTGTAGCGTATGGCGTGTGATTTTTCAAGTGATGATACTCGGTTCCACCTTCCACTGCAACCTGGTCAGGTATTTTATCTTTAGTGTTGTTTATTAATTCCATTAGTCTCATAGACTTCCTTATAAATATACGCAATTTTACAATCTTTACTGAAAACAATTCTCCTCAGTGGTCTTTATTGTGCTGTTCCTCGAGGCTCTGTTTAATTTATGCACATGCTCCAGCTTTGTTCTTTTTTATTATGTTAAATTCCTGTTTCTGATACTTTCACCACATGCACTGTGTAGGTTTTTGGTTAATCGTTAGCTACGTGAACATCAACACTCCAAACACACTAACAACGTCACAAACCAAAACACGTATTGACCGATGTGAGGAGAATATATTTTATTTTTGGCCAAAAACTTGCTGTGAATGTTATTTTCTGGTCAGTACGTTAGATGCGGTGATGCGGTGTTTGTGCTAATGTGTTGTTGCTGTTGTTGTTGTTTTTTTGTTTTGTTTTTGAATGTGCTGAGACTCCGTAATTAAGTTGTTGACTTTCATTTTCAGAAAAGATTTTGATGTGCGATGCAGAAATGGAGAGATGCTCATTACCGATAATCACCCAGAATGCTTTAGAGGGGGGAAAAAAACTTTCTAATAAATCAGCAGCTCATTTTTGGCTTGATATGAAATGTAAATTGTGTTGATGGATTTTAATCCTGTGTTAATGTTAAAAGCACAAAATATCAATATACAGGAGCATTGATCAATCAACAATCAATCAACAATCAATGTGCGATTCATTACTCAGAGGGAACGAGCGTTTAATCTCGTTATGAAACAGAGGTGTTCATTTCTGTAACAGTGAAGAAAACTGTTTTGTCTATGATGTGGAAACTTAATTAGTTTGGCCGTTAGGTGAAATTAGCATACATTACACAATTAATTACCATGTGGCTAAAATCCAAATGAACATCGTGTCATTTGGATCCTGCAAACATGGATCGACTCCAAACCCAATGCTGAAGGAACGTCTGCAATTAAATGTAAACAGCCGCAGTAAAGTCCCAGGAAAGATGAAATGTTCCACTGAACTTCTCACACGATCTGAAGTAAAAACACAAACAAACAGAAGAAATAAAATGTGGAAAAATTCTCAAACAGCAGCTTTTACGCAGTGATTATATATACATATAAGAAAGGTGAAATGGACATGGCTTAATATTATAATGAATAAACATTATTATTATTATGACAACCCTCTATGACTTTCACTTGCTGTGTTAGCTTTCACTGGCAAAGTTTGCCTTTTCTTGCCAATCAGTTTCTTTTAATTAGATTTGCTTTCACACATGACTAGGATTTACTTGCTAAATCAGCTTTTGTTCACTAGATTAGCTTTCCTTCGCTAGTTTAGCTTTCAGTTGTTAGTTTAGGTTTCAGTTGCTAGTTTAGCTTTCATTCTCTAGGTAAGTTTTCACTTGCTATGTTTGCTTTCATTTTCCAAGTTAACTTTAAAACACTAGGCTAGGTTTTGCTTGCTAGATTAGCTTTCACTTGCTAAGCTTGCCTTCACTTGGTATGTAGTTTTTGTCTGCTAGGTTAGTTTTGTTCACTAGGATAGCTTTCAGCTGCAATGTTAGCCTTCAGTTGCTAGACTGCCTTCATTCACTAGTCCATTTTATTAAGCTAGTTTAGCTTTGACATGCTATGCTAGCTTTTGCTCTGAAAATTTGCATTTTTTTGCTGGGTCACTCCAAATCAAAACTATTCAAGTAGAGGCATGTTTTGGTAAAAGCTATGGAGGCAGTGAGTGACATCAGCATACACATGATTGGACACTTTAGCCCCACCCACTTTTACACAGAAAGTGTAGAAAGTGTGGTGAGTTGTTACATAACAGTAATTACTCTGCCTTATGTGGGCGACACGGTTGGCATCCGTCACTAAGAGGCTCCGCCCCAAACATGATGTAATTACCTAAACACCTCCCACTGCAGCTCACTGAAACACCTTCACACTGATTAGATTAGATTCTTCCTCTTGGCAGCAATAATATGTAGAACACACACACACACACACACACACACACACACACACACACACACACACACACAAACACACAGAGTGACAACCTTCTGGCAGGTGTGTGCGCACAGGTGTGGGTGTAAATAAGAAATAGAGGAAATGGGACAGATCCCAATGTCACCTTTATATTCCACAAACAGAACATCTGTGTAATAAAACTGACTTAATTTTTTTTCCATTAGATAAAACGTGCAGTTTTGAAATCGAGTCACTCGGAGCAAATTAAGCAGGAGTCTGAACACGCCACGGCGTTCGTCCCCACGGAGCAGGTGTGAAGGACGAGCGCCAGGAGACTGAGAAGCTGAACGGACGTGTGGGATGAAGGACACACGGAGAAGGTGCCAATAATTACGGTCTCTGAGAGCTTAACGGGAGAAATTATTACACTCAGCACGAGAACAGCGACAACAGCAGTGACGTGAACAGGAAGTAAACATGGAGTTAATTTCGTATTTGAAATCGTTAAACTAAAATACAAAAATACTCCGTTTTTTCTTTCCTCAAAATAGTGAATTGAGAGTTTGGTAAAATCTCTTACATCTCATCCATCCATCCATCCATCCATCTTCTATACTGCTTATGGTTCAGGGTCACGGGGAACTTGGAGCCTATGCCAGGGGGCATGGGGCACGAGGCAGGGTACACGCTGGACGGGGTGTCAATCCATCACAGGGCACACTCACACACACACATTCACACACGATGGACACTTTGGACACGTCAATCAGCCTACCATGCATGTCTTTGGACTGGGGGCGGAAACCGGAGAATTGGAGGAAACCGCCGCAGCACGGGGAGAACATGTGGGAATTGAACCCCCAACCCTGAAGGTGTGAGGCGAACCTCTAAGCCATGCTGCGCGTTCATGATGGTTTGCTTGTTAAAATGTTGGAATTTAAAATGAATGCTAGGTTAATTAGTGAGTGGGGCTTATTTGAGGCACATTTATATATACACAAGTATTTCTCAAACTGCTCAATTTTGAGAATGCATTTAGAGTACAGGTGAGAACCCAGGAGAGAAAAAGGTGCTGCAGTTCCTGGCGTTTTAGTGATAGATGGCAGTCTGTCCTCTGCACTATCTTTGTCTTTGTTTCTTTTCTTTTTTTTTTAGAAAAGTTTTTTCTCCTCGGTGAACGCTCTGGCACTCTCGTCCTCCTCCTCGTCCTCCTCTTTGGTGTGTGCAGGTGTGAAGGTAATTAAACGCTAAACCGACACTTCAGCGGCACGGCGGATTATTCTGACTGGCAGCGGAGTGATGGACCTAACGGCGGTGACTGGATGAGTCAGGAAGAGAGAAAAATATTCCTCCTGTCAGTTAAGGTTTTCAGTCGTGCTGTCTTTCACGCCTTTGACGTCTGACCTTAACAAGTTTTATGATGTCATGGGAGGCGTGGAATCGTTCACGCTGTGTGTGTTTCTGTTATACTGAGATGAAGCGGAGTTACTGTTAGCACACTGACGTTGATTATTTTCTGCAAGTGCTTTATTGCTCTTATACCACATTATATAGTTATTCATTTATTTATTTATTTTTAAAAGACATGTCACAGTTTTATTTAACGTCGTCCATGAAATGCACTGAGAGACAGTAAAGAAGTGTAAAGCACAGTCCTCTGTGCTGAAGATGTGGGAAAACTTAAAGTTACAGCTTCACCTCTGACTGTTACACAGCTCTGACACTGGAGACTCCTTCCACACAATGTTACATAAATAAACGTCTCCTTACTTTAAGAAAACTTCACCACATCTACAATTTTCCCAGAAGTCCCTGTGAATGAGATGTTACTATAGAAACGATAACGTATTTTATGCGCAAGCGCATTAATTAGAAATAAAGCTGTGATTTGCAGCTGTGCTACTGTCAGAGCCACTGTTATAGAGAATTAATCAACACCTTCTGACCAATTACTATCCAGAACTCAGCAGCGATGTGTTGTAATAAACACATATAAGGCTTATTTGCGTATATTTGATGTTACTGATAGATGATGCTGGCGTCGAAACAAGCGCTTGGCCTTTAAATATGATTAGAGCATAATTGGGTTTCCTCTCCCATGGCACATGTTTCAGCCGAGAAATGAATTTAAAGATGATATTTTTACCTCTCCTTCCTCCGCACACCGCAGTAACCATGGTTACTGAAGGAGATTTTGCTGATATGACTTTATCCCCCGATTCAAACGGGCACACACACACACACACACACACACACATACACACACACATACACACACACATACACACACACTTGCAGCTACTTTGTCGGCAGCCTCATTAATGACGAGCAGCGTCCGCACATCTGGCGTCATGAAGTTGTCCAAAAAACAAACGCTCTGAGACGACCTAGCAATTATGCAAATGAGGTTGTAAGATTCACAAATAAAAATAACATGATTGCTGCAGTGGAAAAAAGAAGAGGCAGGAAAAAAAGAAAAAGTCAAGAAAATAAGTGAAGAAAAGTGTGAAAAAAG
Organism: Ictalurus punctatus; assembly: GCF_001660625.3. Lineage (NCBI taxonomy): Eukaryota > Metazoa > Chordata > Actinopteri > Siluriformes > Ictaluridae > Ictalurus > Ictalurus punctatus. The sequence goes on along the minus strand of NC_030433.2, from coordinate 8,745,498 downwards.
TCCCCAGAAGTCTGCTGTCAGCCGAAGGAGAAGAGAGAGAGAGAGAGAGAGAGAGAGAGCGCTGTTAATAATTAGCGCAGGACAGATTGTGGCGGAGGAATTGATTTTATTTTTAACGCCTGAAGCATTTGTGCAATAAAACAACACCGTTTTCTGTCCAGGAAACATTCTTATAACAATTAAGAATTTCTAAAGTGATTTATGCAATGATCAGTTTACCAGCGGATGACTTGAAGATGACGAGAAGCTGACGAGTAGATGACGAGAAGATGATGAGAAGATGACGAGAAGATGACGAGAAGATGATGAGAAGATGATGAGAAGATGACGAGAAGATGACGAGTAGATGACGAGTAGATGACGAGAATATGACGAGTAGATGACTTGAAGATAACAAGTAGATGACGAGTAGATGACGAGAAGATGACGAGTAGATGACGAGTAGATGACGAGTAGATGATGAGAAGATGACTTCAAGATGACGAGACCATGACGAGTAGATGACGAGAATATGACAAATAGATGACGAGTAGATGACAAGAAGATGATGAGAAGATGACGAGTAGATGACGAGAACATGACGAGTAGATGACGAGTAGATGACTTGAAGTTAATGAGTAGATGATGAGAAGATGACGAGAAGATTATGAGAAGATGACAAGTAGATGATGAGTAGATGACTTGAAGATGACGAGACCATGACAAGAAGATGAAGAGTAGATGACAAGAAGATGACGAGAAGATGACGAGAAGATGACGAGTAGATGACAAGTAGATGACGAGAAGATGATGAGAAGATGATGAGAAGATGACGAGAAGATAACTAGTAGATGACGAGTAGATGACAAGTAGATGACGAGAAGATGATGAGAAGATGATGAGAAGATTATGAGAAGATGACGAGTAGATGATGAGTAGATGACGAGAAGATGACTTGAAGATAATGAGTAGATGATGAGTAGATTATGAGAAGATGACTTGAAGATGACGAGACCATGACAAGAAGATGAAGAGTAGATGACGAGAAGATGACGAGAAGATGACGAGTAGATGACGAGAAGATGACGAGAAGATGACGAGAAGATGACGAGTAGCTGACGAAAAGATTATGAGAAGATGATGAGTAGATGACGAGAACATGACGAGAACATGACGAGTAGATGACGAGTAGATGACTTGAAGTTAACGAGTAGATGACGAGTAGATGACGAGTAGATGACTTGAAGTTAACGAGTAGATGACGAGTAGATGACGAGTAGATGACTTGAAGATAACGAGTAGATAACGAGAAGATTATGAGAAGATGACGAGTAGATGACGAGTAGATGACGAGAAGATGATGAGAAGATAACGAGTAGATGACGAGAAGATTATGAGAAGATGACGAGAAGATGACTTGAAGATAATGAGTAGATGATGAGTAGATTATGAGAAGATGACTTGAAGATGACGAGACCATGACAAGAAGATGAAGAGTAGATGACGAGTAGATGACAAGAAGATGACGAGTAGATGACGAGAAGATGACGAGAAGATGACGAGAAGATGACGAGACCATGACAAGAAGATGACGAGTAGATGACGAGTAGATGACGAGAAGATGACGAGTAGATGACGAGTAGATGACGAGAAGATTATGAGAAGATTATGAGAATATGACAACAAGATGTCAAGTAGATGACGAGAAGATTATGAGAAGATGACGAGAAGATTATGAGAAGATTCTGAGAAGATGACGAGTAGATGACGAGTAGATGACGAGTAGATGAAGATAAGATGACGAGTAGATGACGAGAAGATGACGAGAAGATGATGAGAAGATTATGAGAAGATAACGAGTAGATGACGAGTAGATGACGAGTAGATGACTTGAAGATTATGAGAAGATGACGAGTAGATGACGAGAAGATTATGAGAAGATGACAAGTAGATGACGAGAAGATGACGAGAAGATGACGAGTAGATGACGAGTAGATGAAGATAAGATGACGAGTAGATGACGAGAAGATGACGAGAAGATGACGAGTAGATGACGAGTAGATGACGAGTAGATGACTTGAAGATAACGAGTAGATGACGAGAAGATTATGAGAAGATGACGAGAAGATGACGAGAAGATGACGAGTAGATGACGAGTAGATGACGAGTAGATGACGAGAAGATTATGAGAAGATGACGAGTAGATGATGAGTAGATGACAAGAAGATGACTTGAAGATAATGAGTAGATGATGAGTAGATTATGAGAAGATGACGAAGATGACGACACCATGACAAGAAGATGAAGAGTAGATGACGAGAAGATGACGAGTTGATGACGAGAAGATGACGAGAAGATGACGAGAAGATGATGAGAAGATTATGAGAAGATGACGAGTAGATGACGAGAAGATTATGAGAAGATTATGAGAATATGACAACAAGATGTCAAGTAGATGACGAGAAGATTATGAGAAGATGACGAGAAGATTATGAGAAGATGACAAGTAGATGACGAGTAGATGGCGAGAAGATGATGAGAAGATTATGAGAAGATTATGAGAAGATGACGAGTAGATGACGAGTAGATGACGATAAGATGACGAGTAGATGACGAGAAGATTATGATAAGATTATGAGAAGATTATGAGAAGATGACGAGTAGATGAGTTGACGATGACGAGACCATGACGAGAAGATGACGAGTAGATGACGAGAAGATGACTTGAAGATGACGAGTAGATGACTTGAAGATGACGAGTAGATGATGAGTAGATGACTTGAAGATGACGAGTAGATGATGAGTAGATGACGAGAAGATGACGAGAAGATTATGAGTAGATGACGAGAAGATTATGAGAAGATTATGAGAAGATGACGAGTAGATGACGAGAAGATGACGAGTAGATGACGAGTAGATGACTTGAAGATGACAAGTAGATGATGAGTAGATGACGAGTAGATTATGAGAAGATGACTTGAAGATGACGAGAACATGACGAGAACATGACGAGTAGATGACGAGAAGATGACGAGTAGATGACGAGAAGATTATGAGAAGATTATGAGTAGATGACGAGTAGATGACGAGAAGATAACGAGTAGATGACGAGTTGATGACAAGAAGATGACGAGAAGATGACGAGAAGATGAAGAGTAGATGACGAGAAGATGACGAGTAGATGACGAGAAGATGACGAGTAGATGACGAGAAGATGACGAGAAGATTATGAGAAGATTATGAGAAGATGACGAGAAGATTATGAGAATATTATGAGAAGATGACGAGTAGATGACGATAAGATGACGAGTAGATGACGAGAAGATTATGAGAAGATTATGAGAAGATGAGGAGTCGATGACGAGTAGATGACTTGAAGATGACGAGACCGTGACAAGAAGATGAAGAGTAGATAACGAGAACATGATGAGTAGATGACGAGAAGATGATGAGTAGATGACGAGAAGATTATGAGTAGATGACAAGAAGATGATGAGAAGATTATGAGAAGATGACGAGTAGACGACGAGTAGACGACGAGAAGATAACGAGTAGATGACGACAAGATGACGAGTAGATGACGAGAACATGACGAGAAGATGACGAGTAGATGACGAGAAGATTATGAGAAGATTACGAGAAGATGACGAGTAGATGACGAGTAGATGACGAGAAGATGATGAGAAGATGACTTGAAGATAATGAGTAGATGACGAGTAGATTATGAGAAGATGACTTCAAGATGACGAGACCATGACGAGAAGATGAAGAGTAGATGACAAGAAGATGACGAGTAAATGACGAGTAGATGACGAGTAGATGACGAGAAGATGACGAGTAGATTATGAGAAGATGACTTGAAGATGACGAGAACATGACGAGTAGATGACGAGAAGATGACTAGTAGATGACGAGTAGATGACTTGAAGTTAACGAGTAGATGATGAGAAGATTATGAGAAGATGATGAGTAGATGATGAGTAGATGACTTGAAGTTAACGAGTAGATGACGAGAAGATTATGAGAAGATGACGAGAAGATGACAAGAAGATGACGAGTAGATGACGAGAAGATTATGAGAAGATGACAAGTAGATGATGAGTAGATGACGAGAAGATGACGAGTAGATGACGAGAAGATGACGGGAAGATTATGAGAAGATGATAAATAGATGACGAGAAGATGACGAGAAGATGACTTGAAGATGACGAGACCATGAAGAGAAGATGACGAGTAGATGACGAGAAGATGACGAGAAGATTATGAGAAGATGACGAGTAGATGATGAGAGGATGATGAGAAGATTATGAGAAGATGACGAGAAGATGACGAGAACATTATGAGAAGATGACGAGTAGATGACGAGAAGATGACGAGTAGATGACGAAGTTAACGAGTAGATGATGAGAAGATGACGAGAAGATGACTTGAAGTTGACAAGAACGTGACTTGAAGATGACGAGAAGATTATGAGAAGATGATAGGAAGATGACGAGTAGATGACGAGAAGATGACGAGAATATGACGAGTAGATGATGAGAAGATGACGAGAAGATTATGAGAAGATGACAACAAGATGTCAAGTAGATGACGAGAAGATGACGAGAAGATGACGAGTAGATGACGAGTAGATGACGATAAGTTGACGAGTAGATGACGAGAAGATTATGAGAAGATTATGAGAAGATTATGAGAAGATGACGAGTAGATGACGAGAAGATTATGAGAAGATTATGAGAAGATGACAACAAGATGTCAAGTAGATGACGAGAAGATTATGAGAAGATGACGAGAAGATTATGAGAAGATTATGAGAAGATGACGAGTAGATGACGAGAACATGACGAGAATATGACAAGTAGATGACGAGTAGATGACGAGTAGATTATGAGAAGATGACTTGAAGATGACGAGAACATGACGAGAACATGATGAGTAGATGACGAGAAGATGACGAGTAGATGACGAGAATATGACGAGAAGATGACAAGTAGATGACGAGTAGATGACTTGAAGTTAATAAGTAGATGATGAGAAGATTATGAGAAGATGACGAGTAGATGACTTGAAGATAACGAGTAGATGATGAGTAGATGACGAGTAGATGACGAGAAGATTATGAGAAGATGAAGAGAAGATGATAAGAAGATGACGAGTAGATGACGAGAAGATGATGAGACCATGACAAGAAGATGAAGAGTAGATGACGAGAAGATGACGAGTAGATGACGAGAATATGACGAGTAGATGACGAGAAGATGACGAGTAGATGACGAGTAGATGACAAGAAGATGACGAGTAGATAATGAGTAGATGACGAGTAGATGACGAGAAGATTATGAGAAGATGACGAGAAGATTATGAGAATATTATGAGAAGATGACGAGTAGATGACGAGAAGATGACGAGTAGATGACGAGAAGATTATGAGAAGATTATGAGAAGATTATGAGAAGATGACAACAAGATGTCAAGTAGATGACGAGAAGATTATGAGAAGATGACGAGAAGATTATGAGAAGATTATGAGAAGATGACGAGTAGATGACGATAAGATGACGATAAGATGACGAGTAGATGACGAGAAGATTATGAGAAGATTATGAGAAGATGACGAGTAGATGACGAGTAGATGACTTGAAGATGATGAGACCATGACGAGAAGATGAAGAGTAGATAACGAGAAGATGATGAGTAGATGACGAGAAGATTATGAGAAGATGACTTGAAGATGACGAGTAGATGACGAGAAGATTATGAGAAGATGACAAGTAGATGATGCGTAGATGATGAGTAGATTAACGAGAAGATGATGAGAAGATGACGAGTAGATGGCGAGTAGATTATGAGAAGATGACTTGAAGATAATGAGTAGATGACGAGTAGATTATGAGAGGATGACTTGAAGATGACGAGAACATGACGAGTAGATGACGAGAAGATGACGAGTAGATGACGAGAAGATGACGAGAAGATTATGAGAAGATTATGAGAAGATGACAACAAGATGTCAAGTAGATGACGAGAAGATTACGAGAAGATGACGAGAAGATGACGAGAAGATGACGAGTAGATGACGAGTAGATGACGAGACCATGACGAGAAGATGACGAGTAGATGACGAGTAGATGACGAGAAGATGACGAGAAGATGACGAGAAGATTATGAGAAGATTATGAGAAGATGACGAGTAGATGACGAGTAGATGACGAGTAGATGACGAGTAGATGACGAGAAGATTATGAGAAGATTATGAGAAGATTATGAGAAGATGACGAGTAGATGACGAGAAGATGACGAGTAGATGACGAGTAGATGACGAGAAGATTATGAGAAGATTATGAGAAGATGACGAGTCGATGACGAGTAGATGACTTGAAGATTATGAGAAGATGACAAATAGATGACGAGAAGATGACGAGAAGATGATGAGTAGATGACGAGAAGATGACGAGTAGATGACGAGTAGATGACTTGAAGATAACTAGTAGATGACAAGTAGATGACGAGAAGATTATGAGAAGATGACAAGTAGATGATGAGAAGATGACGAGAAGATGACAGAAGATGACTTGAAGATGACGAGACCATGACGAGAAGATGACGAGTAGATGACGAATAGATTATGAGAAGATGACGAGAAGATGATCTAAGTGGTTATCGTGGAATTGGGGGTGGGGCCTGCAGTCTAATTGGTTATAGTGTCAGTGGGGCAGAAACTGTGTTCCTATTGGTTATGTCACTTTGGGGGGCGAGGCCTGCAACCAAATTACTTAATGTAGAGGCAGGAACTGCAATCTGGTTGGTTACTATAGTATTTTAGGTTGGAACTGTCATCTGATTGGTTATGGTCGCATTGGGGAAGGGGCCTGAAGTCCAATTACTTACAGTAGTATTGATGCCAAAACTGCAGTCTGATTGGTTATGGTGACATTGGGGGCAGGGTCCTGCAGTCTGATTGGTTACAGTGCCATTAGACACGGGATATAAAAAGTGATTAAAATGAAATGCAATGCGCCAAATGTCTTCTTTCTTCTTCATCATTCAGAATAAAGCCTGGAGTGATCTTAGATTAGAATTTCTATTAACCAGCTTCTTCAAAAAGACACAGAAAACTTCCTCACACACATGCTAGCTAATTAAAATAAATGCCCTTAATTTAAAGCCAATTAAAAGAAAGAAGACACTGCAATAATTACAGCAGTGCATACGGAGCGTGAGATGGCCCGGGGTCAGGACTTCAATCTGGACCAGATTGGGTTTGCGCGCTCGCTGAACCCAAACACTGTTCAGCTACAGCTAATTAATTAGAGAGAAATCCTTCTTATAATTCACTACAGTCTGCAAAAAAGTGCCGGAGCGCTTCCACTTTCGCTCTGCGAATTTCATGCAGTAAAGAAAGGAAGGAGGAAGTCGGGAGAATATTTTTTATGGCCATTTATACATAGCGCTATGCAGGAGTCTCCGTAAGACTTTTCAAACTTTATTTTACTGTCAGTCAAAAAACAGCATCTTTACGTCTCCAACAAGAACAAATGTTACTTTACTGCTCCTCATATCTGCTGAGATCTGGATTCTAATTGGTCAGAAGGTGTTGATTAATTCTCTATAACAGCAGCTCTAACAGTAGTGCAGGTTTATATTAACGCGCTCGTTCTAATACGTTATCGTCTCCATAGCAACGGCTCGTTCACCGGGTTGTGTACAGTGGACGCTCCGCTGATAATAAAAATTCTTGATATGGCGACTTTTTCTGCAAGGAGAAATGTTTATTTAACATGCACGGAAGGAGTCTCCTGTGTCAGTGCTGTGTAACAGACATGTAAAGCTGTAACTTGACGTCTTCTGACATCTTCACGACGGATGAGTTTATGCTGCTTTACGGTTTCACGGTATCTTGACAAAACAACATGAGAGAAAGAGAAGCTGGTGAGGGAACGTCAGCTGATAGATGCTACTGTATAACGTAAATGCGGACAGGAAGTTCAATTGACATTACATGTAATTATAAATGGATAAAAGATACAATGTGTCGTTCTTTAATAAGTAAAGAATTGTAATCGTTGGCAAGTTGCTGTAGTATAAGAGGAAGAAAATATTTAGGGACATGCTGTTTGAGGAAATAATCAGCTTCAGGATGGTAATAGTAACTCCACTTCATCACACACACACACACACACACACACACACACACACACACAGTGTTTATTACTTTCTAAAACAATGAACAATGTTATGTAAGGGAACTTTAGTGGAAAGCGCTGTTCCTCGCCGAGATTGGATGATCGTTATTTGTTGCACGTTGATCAATCGGTGTTTATTCGCACGTTTCAGCAGTGAGTATTGACTGCAGGGAAATTTTAGACAGGTTGATTTTTATTTTTTTTTGTCTCAGCTGCAGTTTGTCCTTCACTTCTCTGTTGTTTTCTGGTGCTTTGACTGGTTTGCTCAATATCTTCTTCTCCTTACCTTCCCGCGTTTTCCACAGTTTTTATTTTTTTACCTTAAGCTACCTTAAAGTTTTTGCTTCTGAATTTCTGTCAAATAAATTCTGCATTCTTTTTCTTCTGAGTGTCTAAGTGTCACAGAACAGCCAGGAGAACTTTGGAGAACCTTAGGATATCTTTACACTTGGGCTGGTCTTCTGATTAGGGACAGGAACGAGCAGGTAAAATTTTTGAATATAGGGAAAAAATGAAGTAATTTTGAGGGAAAAACTGTATTTATAAATGCGTTGTGATTTAATGTGTTTTTACTCTATTGAGTATCAGGAAAGAAGCTTTTTGGGAAATATGACACCACGTGACATGATTGCGAAGTGGGTGGAGCTTCAAGCCCCGGTTGCAAGTTTCAGATAATGCTGTGGACAAAAACAAAAACAGCTTTTATATTTTTACTACCTCATAGTTTACTACTATCTGATTGCAGAAATCTGATCGATGTGATCCAGAGAACGTATATAATATGTATGGTGTTTTATTAAACGTACTAAACCATCGGCGCAGACGGACTTGACTCTTATGGAAAAAGAGTAAGTGTGAAAACGTCGCAAAAGTACTATGTGAGGTAGTATACAGGTTAATGGTGTACCCCAGCGCTTCACATTTTAGTGTTTTCCTTTCTAAAGAGCTGATTTGCATATCTGAATATGTAAAATTGTACAATGTTATGGATCTGCAAAAAAACAGTAGGGGGCGACATTTAATGCTGCAGACTGAACAAACCACGACAGCGCTGGATAAAAGGTTCGAGAAGCTAAAAGGGGTTGTCTGCGATTTCTCAGCATTTGCGTGACATTTGCGTGACAATGCTAAACCGAGTTCACTGAGCCCCCTAGTGGTCAGAGAGTTTAATCCTCCCGATGGACGCAGGTTTAGAGAGGATCGTTATATAACACTGCTATTATGACACAGGACGAGTCTGTTAATCAGCTCGTTAGTTAGATTTATAAAATGTTCTCAATAAATCCATGAATTAATGATCGTGAAAGGATACCGCTTGTTAACACACTTCTACAATTCCTTGTTAAACAACTCCATGTTTCCGATCAAACTGAAACACCAACATCTCAGATTCTTGTCCTCACGTTTACAAGCCAGGTCTGACCTTTACAAACGCACCGCAATATTGTTTATTGTGGCCTTTTGATATTAATAAATTGAGTTATATTTTCAGTTTAATCTTGGGAGTTTTATTTTTAAAGGCCAACTTCTCTCTGCAGGATTTTTTTTTTTTTACTTGCCTTGGCTTCAACACTTTCTGCTGTGCTTTTTATTTTCATTGCAAAAATATATATATTTAATTATATTAAAGGTCAGCAGTATTCTGAGAAGTGTTTATTCTCACGGGAAAGTTTAGTTTTATATTTTTACTTGCAAACAGGAGTGAGCTTATAAAGATATTAATTCAACAAAATAGTGTGGACTGAATAACTAAAACAAAATAACTTGCGATGTTTGCAGGTTTTAGCAAATGTGGTTTCTTTCTTTTGTCTTTAAATTAGAGCTTAGCAATTTCTAGCTCTACATTTATTAAGTAATGACATCACAAATAATCTTTACACAACTTCTTTTTGTTTATTTTTTTTAATCAATTTAAATTTTCTTTGCTCATTTTTTTTGTCACAGCAAGACATTGTTGTGGATAAAAAATGTCATAAAATAAACATAAGGGAGACCTAGCATCCAGCAAAAGGGAGAAGAAGAAAAAACGGGCACCTAGACACATAGAAGCGGGATTAGGCGGACATTGACAGATTGGAATTACACTTTAAAGATCTTTAAGAGCAGTAATAGTCAAAAAAGTCAAAAAGAAGTGTACGAGCTGAGGAGTGCTAAAAACACACACACACACACACGCTCGTACAGTCAAGGGCGGGCAAGTAGACACAACATGCACACACACTCTCTCTTCCTCATACACACACATGAATAACTTTAATAATATCTTATAGTAATAGAGAAACTCTATAAAAAACAGAATAGTAGCATATGCAGGACAGTAGAACTGTAATGATATTAAGAAGTTGGAAGTACAGTAAACCGCTTTTCAAGTAGTATAAATATATATAAAATAAGAAATATAGTGCAAATATGAAAATAAATTATAAACGAGAAATACAGGAAAAATATAACTTACTCATGATTCAGATGGTGAAGATTCTCGTCTCTCAAGGAAAGCCTTGATTTTTAGAGAACCATGAAGAGAGCCAGTTATAAGGGTGGGTCAAACTGCCCCCCCTCGAGATAACGATAAGACCAAGGTCCCTCCCGGTTGTTTAGTCTTGTCTACGTCATCTTATATCCCCTAGGTAAATGAAAAGTGAAGTTTCTGAGGCCCTAAGGTAACTGAGAATTATGGGTTCTGATGCCCTAAGGTAACTGAAAAACTCTGGTTACTGATTCTCTGTGTAATTCAAAACTGGGTTTTTATTTTCTGGGTTTTTAGAAATGCCTGGGTTCTGATTTTATGTGTAAATTAAAACCCCTGGTTTCAATTCTATGTGTAAGTGAAATAGGCCTTTTCTGGAACATAAGAGTAAGGTAAATGAGCTCTTTTTTAACCCTATTGGTAGTGAGATCATAGTCTTCTTGAAACATATGGGTTATTTAGTGTGTAAGTACAGTATAAATACTGGAGCTTAAGCTCAGGGTATGGGGAATCACTTTTGAGAATTCTCATCGGTGTGGATCTCGTGTGGTGGAATGGAACAATAAAGCTGGACCCTTGCTTCTTCTCACTCACGGCTGGTGTATTTTTTCTATCTCCAACTGGTCTCAGAGGTAGATGTGAGTATTGGCTTCTAAGTTGAATTTTAAATGTTTTTGGGTAATAGGCTAAATTTGAGCCAACAACATATCTCCTCTTCAGTTTTATACAGATGAAGAAGAACCTTTAGAAAGCACTCAAAATGTTAATCACACAACATAGAGCTTTAAATGAGAAAGAAAGAAAGAAAGAAAGAAAGAAAGAAAGAAAGAAAGAAAGAAATTTGGTCCTGGGTCATTTCCATTTCGTATACAATCTGTAACACACACACACACACACACACACACACACACACACACACACACACACACACACACACACACTGATTCATGTGAATCATCCTTGTTTGCATATTTTGATGCTTCAGTAGGATTACTAAAGCTGAGGACACACACACACACACACATACACACACACACACACACACACACACACACACACACACACACACACACACACACACACACACACACAGCGGTTTCTGCTCGAGGTTATTCCTCCTTCACAGAATAATGATTCTTTACCAAAGTTGAAACAACACGATGAACTTGGTGATGAATTATTCATACTCAGGGCTTGATTTGACTTAACATGATAAAACATTAAGTTTAACCTGAAATTAAAATTAATTTAATTTGAAATAATAATAATAATAATAATAATAGTAACAAACTGTAAAATATTTCTGGCAATGTGTTAATGACTTAAATTACAAAAGAATGTTTTAAAAAGTTTTTTTTTAATGTAATTTTGTAATTTCAGCTGACTATAAAATCACCTCAAAGTGAAATGATTCACACATTTCTGAATACATCAGAGAAGAAAGAGCTCAATTAATTATTTTTTTTATTGAAAATTTTCAATTAACGTGAACAAGAATAATATTTTGTATTTTTTCAAAATCCGTCTTGATGTAGATCAATGTTTAAGAAGAAAAAGTTTTTTATATTTGTGGATGTGGACGTGTTCATACAGACGTGTGGAGGATGAGGAGGAGTTATGGTGGAACCTGATGTCATCCAGCAGAAAAGATCTCCATCAGTGGTTCTTGGAACACCATGAAGAGGATGAATTACAGAAATGTTCAAGGTTCAAGATGTTCACCAGATTTTATTTCTATCCTCTTCACTGTCACTGCGTCCACTAAGGACAGAAAACTCCAAAATAATCCCCATAGTCTGTCCTGGGTGTTGTTACGCCATGTGCTTGTTGAGTTCTATTTCCTACAAAGAAACAGCCACGAGTTCCTGGAACACAGTGATGAGGTTCTCAGATGCTCAAAATGGAGGTTAGCTCTTAATCAAGTTTCCTGGAACTGGCACGTATATTTTCTGTGTAGTTTTAGAGAGGACAGAAACATAGTTACGGTGAGGACTGAAACGCGGTTACGGAGAGGACAGAAATGCGGTTATGGCAAGGACAGAAACGTGGTTATGGAGAGGACAGAAACGTGCTTACGGCGAGGACAGAAATACGCTTATGGCAAGGACAGAAATGTGGCTACGGAGAGGACAGAAACGCAGTTACAGTGAGGACAGAAACGTGCTTACGGCAAGGACAGAAACGCGGTTACGGCGAGGACCGGAACGCGGTTTTGGAGAAAACAGAAACACGCTTACGGGACCAAAAACGCGGTTACGGGAGGACAGAAACGCGGTTATGGTGAGGATAGAAACGCTGTTACGCGGTTTCGGAGAAGACAGAAACGTGCTTACGGCCAGCACAGAAACACGGTTACCTAGAGGACAGAA